>NC_079391.1:1007916-1055416 GCF_029220125.1 Pseudoliparis swirei | reverse complement strand
CCTGATTAAAAATGTTAATCGTTTCACAGCCCTAATATATACCTAAATATGTCTACATAAATATATCCATAAATAAATTTACATAAATATATATATATAAATATGTATAAATAAATAAATCCATAAATAAATACATAAATACAAAAATGATATATCCATAAATATATATACACAAATATAAATATATACATATATATATACACATAAATATATATATACATATTTGTTGTATATATAAATATATATATATACTTATTATAGGATGTACAGAAGGTCATGAGACACTGAGGTGTAGAGGTCATGAGGAGGTGTAGAGGTCACGAGGAGGTGTAGAGGTCATGAGCCACTATAAGATGGTCATTTTTAAAGGAGATTTAAAGTTCTTCCACTTTAGAGTCTTTGAAAAAACTGAGTTTGTGTTGGTTGAAAACTTCTTAGTGGATAGAAGACCAACACACACACACACACAGAGAGCAACACACACACACACACAGAGCAACACACACACACACAACAGACAGCAGCTTGTGGCTCCACCTGTAAATAATGCAGTGTTAAAGGTGGCAGGCACGAGAGAATTAGGGGGTGAACAGGTGGATGGACCCCCCCCCCACACACACACACAAACCCACGCGTCAGCCATCCGCAGTCTTCACACCACAGGTGCTGAGCTGCAGCATGGGGGGCCCCAGGGGGCCCCGGGGGGGGGCCGGCCTTCCCTCTCAAAGCATGATGGGCCATAAAAACACTTCACACCGTAAGTGAAAGATACGACTTTAAATATTTTACACACATTGTGCGTTTGCAATCTCTGGCCAGCTGGCGGAGCGCGCAGCATCTGCTCCGCCGCTCCCCATTAGAGGAGGGGGCGGAGCTTACACCAAACGTAAAGATCACAGCAGACGACGACGCGGGCGCCAACACGTCGGAAACAACCGGAATCTGGATTTTAATGTAGAATTTCTTGAATGATTTTTTTAATACGTTTTTTTAGGTTTTCTAAACATTTTAAGTATAAAGCGAAAGGAAGAGTCGGTCTGACAAAGAGAGGAACACTGATCATTAGAAATAATGATGTAAATATACATGTTTTAAACACAATATATAATGTATTCATGTTTTAGATCTGTAACAACTGGATGTCTTTACTCAGGGATTTGAAAAAGTAGCTGTTTTTTTTCCTGAATAGATGAATTAATTTAAAGCTAAAAGTAATTTTGAGGGACTTTCCAGATAATTATGAAAACTTTCCGGTGGAACCTGAAGAAGGTTCTTCCTGAAACGCTCGTAAACCTGCAGCTCTCCTCCGACTCCGTCAGGTGACCTCTGGAGACGGCGAGTGACCCCGGTGACTTCACACAGCCGCTAAGTGGAACATCGAGTTAGTCCTGATTCGTTCACGCTCGTCTCCTCGTCTTCCTGCTGAGGCCTCCGACGTCGTCTCACAGGATTCCTTTGTTGCCTCCGTCTGTTCCCATGGGAACGAGCGCCGCTTGGTGAGAACCACGACGACCCGAGGCCGGCGGCGCGGCGTGAGAACCACGGAACCCGGGCAAGGTTACGCAGAACACAACAGTCCTCGGGGGGGGGGGTGTTTTGGGAGAATTTTTAAGTTTAAGGTCGAGGATGGAGAAAAAAAAAAAGGATCCTCGCAGGATTATTATTATGAACGTGTCGTCCAATCACGCGTCGCCTCGTCCGAGAGGAAAGTGAAAAGAGATTATGAAAAAGTTCTTTAACAGGACAAAAGGTACTTTATATATATATATATATTCATGTCGTCACTGCAGTGGTGCTGGAGGTCACCTCAGAGGTCAGAGGTCGTTGGTCCCCGTGCAGCCTGCAGGGAGCACGACTTTAACTATGACATCACTCCACACTTCAACATCTGAGACGGAGCGTCATCACTCATCTCACTGAGGAGGTCCCTCCTCCTCCTGAGCTCCTCCTGTCGGCCTCCTCCTCCTCCTGAGCTCCTCCTGTCGGCCTCCTCCTCCTCCTGAGTTCCTCCTGTCGGCCTCCTCCTCCTGAGTTCCTCCTGTCGGCCTCCTCCTGAGAGCAGGTGAGGCGAGGCTACTGTAAAGCTGTTTCCTGTGTGGGCGGGGCTTCAGGTGACGGACACCGGTTGTGCTGTTTATCATAAACACGGCGGCCTCGCCCCACCGAGCTCCATCTGCTTTGATTTTATTTAGTGCATCCCCCCCCCCCCCCCCAGGGGCCCCGAGTCGAAGCGGAATAACAATACAGGAGCCCATCTGCTCCGGAGAGGCAGCGCGGCTAAATTACCGTCGCTACGAGGAGAGACATATGCTGCAGCATAAAGGGAGCGGCCACCGAGGGCCAGCTGCTGGGGGATTAAACAAGGTGAGGAGCAGGGGCTCCTGGGGGATTAAACAAGGTGAGGAGCAGGGGCTCCTGGGGATTAAACAAGGTGAGGAGCAGGGGCTCCTGGGGGAATTAAACAAGGTGAGGAGCAGGGGCTCCTGGGGGGGGGGGATTAAACAAGGTGAGGAGCAGGGGCTCCTGGGGGGGGGGGGGATTAAACAAGGTGAGGAGCAGGGGCTCCTGGGGGGGGGGCTCCACCTCCAGCTCAGAGACCTCCACCTGCAGCTCAGAGACCTCCACCTGCAGCTCAGAGACCTCCACCTCCAGCTCAGACCTCCACCTGCAGCCCAGAGACCTTCACCTGCAACCCAGAAACCTCCACCTCCAGCCCAGAGACCTCCACCTGCAGCTCAGAGACCTCCACCTCCAGCTCAGACCTCCACCTGCAACCCAGAAACCTCCACCTCCAGCCCAGAGACCTCCACCTGCAACCCAGAGACCTCCACCTGCAGCTCAGAGACCTTCACCTGCAACCCAGAGACCTCCACCTCCAGCCCAGAGACCTCCACCTCCAGCCCAGAGACCTCCACCTGCAGCTCAGAGACCTCCACCTCAGAGACCTCCACCTGCAGCCGAGACCTCCACCTGCAGCCCAGAGACCTCCACCTGCAACCCAGAGACCTCCACCTCCAGCCCAGAGACCTCCACCTGCAGCCCAGAGACCTCCACCTGCAGCCGAGACCTCCACCTGCAGCTCAGAGACCTCCACCTGCAGCCCAGAGACCTCCACCTGCAGCCAGACCTCCACCTGCAACCCAGAGACTTGATGCTCCTCCCTTGGTGACATTACTGAGACCACCCTTAGAAATGGGCTTTATTTTGTTAACATTTACAGAACATCACTACAGTAAGTCTCCACCCGTTACAAGAGTCTGTACAGACCGAAGAAAAGAAACTTAAATCCTCCGTTGACTGAATCCACGATTTAAGTTGAGATTTAGGAAAATATATATTTATAATGCCAACATGTGCAGGTTCTTGCTTTAATCCAATTTTGTTGTGATGTATAAAAACAAACTTTACATCTCAATCAACGCTATATATATATATTTATTATATTACACATAATATATATTATACGTAATGTATATAAAATATATATTATGTATAATATATATTATACGTAATGTATATATATATATGATACATAATGTATATATATATTAAATATAAATTATATATAATACATAAATATACATTACTTATAATATATATTATATATATAATAAATATATATTTATATACTTTATGTATTCTTTGAAATTGGAATACGATGGAAGTTTTAAATAATGAATTAAAATACTTTTCTTTAATTACGTGCACACGGAGGTTTCCGGCCTCGAGCTCCATTCGTCACCGGCGTGTCACCGTTAACATTCAGTGGTTGCTAGGAGACAGCGTAAACAACAATAACTCACTTCAATACACTGAGAAAGAGAGAACACACACACACACACATTATCAACCCCGTTTCATTTTCTCAAAAAAAGGGACAACACAGGAGTTTGTAATATGATTAGAATACAATAAATAAGATTTGATCACAACAGGTTTGTTATCATGTCACATCTTCATGGAAGGCAGCGAGAGAAAAGGAACGCAAAATATAATTTAGATTAAGTCTTAAAAAACAAAGAGAACACTGCATGTGAAATCCTTCACATCAAACCCTCGTTCCCTCCTCCCTCCTCCCTCCCTCCTCCCTCCCTCGTTCCCTCCTCCCTCCCTCCCTCCTCCCTCCTCCCTCCTCCGCGATGCAGAGCGCTCCTCGCGGCTCACATCTGTATCTCGAGCACAGAACCGTCTCCCCGCCAACAAATTAGCTTCGCTGAGACTTCCACCGGGAGGAGGAGCAGAAGAAGAAGCTAAGTGTTTCCTGATTGGTCGACTCGGGGAACGGAGCTCATTGGTTGAGAGACTTTTACTCCGCCCTGTAACTGTAAAACGTTTCCAGGGCGCGATGGAGGGCGGTGCAGACGGAGGCTGGACGATGGTGATGTCACCACCTGGAGGAGTCCACGCCGCCAAAGAGACTTTATCAAGTTTTTAAGGGTGGAGGACGGACGCGGCGTCACTTCCTCGTGGTCGCCCCCGTCTTTTACAGTGATTAAGAGTATTCCGCTCGTCTGAAAGGTCAATGAGGTGTTCAGGCTCCTCCCACTGCTCCTCTTGTTGGTGTTGCCCTCCCCCGTCCATCTTCTGCATCTTCATGAAAGGCCTTCATCCTCCACCACCGACACTGAGCTGTGAGACGCGGGGAAGCTGCATGAATAGGCTCCTCCCCCCTCTCTCTCTGGCTCCTCCCCCTTTTCGTCCCTCCCCCTGGCTCCTCCCCCTTCCCAGAGGGTTAACTCTGGACAGCTCCCCTGCTGGCAGGAAGTCTTTCTTTTTGAGGTGTTTTCCCCCTCCATGTTCCTCCTTTCTGGGACTCTCCTGCCTTGGGGGGGGGGTTCTACTTGTACAGGCTCATGGTGGAGCTCTGGTACATGCACATGTAGGCGTCACACAGCAGCCGGCGGGCCTGGCCCTGGATGCTCTTGGGGTCCAGGGTGTGCAGCTCCTCGGGGCTCATCTTCAGGTACGCCTCCACCTCGGGACACGGGGACACCTGCGGGATGTTGAAGCCGTTCTGACCCCCTGCAGAGAGCCGTGGTCATGTGGTCAGCTCGGGGTCAAGGTTCAGGTTAAAGCATCACAGACAGAGAACTTGCAGATATGTGAAGATGAAAAACTTTTGGATTCAAACTGAATTCTTTCCAGGATTCATTAGTTTTATTTTAAAGTTCTTTAATGTTTTGGCCCAAATAAAAATAAACCAGCGATTAGACGTTAAACTTTTAGTCAGTTAGTTAGTTTACTAAAATATTTACATTATCGACTAGTCATAAAAGTATTTTTTTGGGCAAAGACGCTCCAGCTGCTCCAATAGTGACGATTATGAACTTTTATTTTCTTAAAAAACATTTGACTGAATCCATCTATCAGAAAAACTTATGTGCAAAATAATTTAGAAGGAACATATTGTAAAGTAGTAAATTAAAATAAATGGTACCAAAGATTGGAGCTAAATGTATTATAGTACATAAAAATACAACAGACTGATCTTTATAGTCCGGCTCATAGTCCATAAAGCAGTCACTGGTTTGACTTCTCAGAACATTTCTAGAACCCGATCAGCTCTCAGAACCAGATCCAGGTCTTCTGGGACCCAGAACTAGATCCAGGTCTTATGTTAGGTGTATGTTAGTGTACACGACTGTATTCTTTTATGTTGCACTGATTCATGCCGAGATTTTTCTTTACATGTAAAGTGCTATAAATGTATGTGTAATAAAATGTGTATATATAAATATACAAATATATTAATATTTTATTTTAAAAATATATATATATATAAAAAGAAAATATAAAAATATACGAATGTGTACAAATATTAAAATATAAAAGGATAATAACATATAAATAATATATTAATATATATATAAATAAATATACATATATCCTACACCCTATAAAGAAAATATAAAAATATTAATGTATACAAATATGAAAATATAAAAGTATATTAAATACATGAATAAATATATAAATATATATACATATATCCTACACCCTATAAAGAAAATATAAAAATGGATGAATGCATACAAATATTAAAATATAAAAGTATATTAAATACATAAATATATATATATATAAATACATATATCCCACACCCTATAAAGAAAATATAAAAATATATGAATGTATACAAATATTAAAATATAAAAGTATATTAAATACATAAATAAATATATAAATAAATAAATATACACCATCCTACGTCCTCCTTCTCCCTCCGTCACCCACCGTCGCGGTCGGCCATGCTGTCGAAGAAGAGCCAGGAGGAGTCGGCGCTGCCGTACTTGACGAAGGCGACGTAGTGGCTGGTCTCGATGCACAGCACGGCGAACAGCTCCATCCTCTGGCGGGGGAAGCCGCCCTGGCGCCCGGCGCCGTCTTGCAGCTCCTTGGGGACGGACAGCTTGCCGTGCCGGTGGGCTTTCCTCCTCGGGTGGAGGTGAACCTGACGGACCACACACACACACACGCCTGTTATTCACACGCTACATGTGACATGACTAGCAGGGGTCATACGTGTGGACCGCTGGATGTTCAGGACTTCAAACCAAATTTCTAAGAGGAAACATTTTGTAAAATGATTTTAAACCTTAAATGAAATAAATGAGTTTGACAATAGTTTGATTCAAAGAATAAATATGGAAATAAATGTTTATTCTTTTAATCAAACTGTGTAAATGAACATATGACTATAACCAAATTTCCATGACTTTTCAAAAACTTTTGCGAATTAATTTCTTTTCCAGGCCTGGAAATAATCTTTTTTAAATTCCTTGACAGCTTTGAAGTACATTTGAGGATTCATAATGCCAGATGATAATAATAATAATAATGTTGATAATTCAAACTTATATAGCGCATTTCTAAATACACAAAGACCTTAGATGAGCATTTAAATATCACAGTTCTGTGTATCTAGTGAAACACGTGTGATTCCTTTGGCTCTGGCGCCCCCCGGTGGAGGAACCTGACCTTACGCCCTCGTTACCTGCGTATTGCACTTCTCACAGAACTGTTTGATCTTGCCCGCCGTGATGTCGCCGTCTTCGTAACAGTCGCGACACTCGAAGATCGCCAAGCCGCCGCAGATACGACATTCCCTCGGAGCTGGAGGGAAAAACACGGAATTCAATCCGACTCACAAAACGTCTACAGCAAGTTTAGAAACAACAAAGAAGAAGAAGAAAAACAAGACGAAGAAGAAAAAGAGAACAACAAGAAGAACAACAAGAAGAGGAAGAAGGAAAAAAACAAGAGGAAGAACAGGAAGAGGAAGAAGAAAAGGAAGAAGAACAAGAGGAACAAGAAGAAGAACAACAAGAAGAGGAAGAAGGAAAAAACAAGAGGAAGAACAAGAAGAGGAAGAAGAACAAGAGGAAGGAGAACAAGAACAACAAGAAGAGGAAGAAGCAGAGAAAGAATAAGAGGAAGAACAACAACAAGAATAAAAGTAAGAAGAACAAGAAGAAGGAGAACAAGAACACAAGTGGTCCTCACTGTCTTCGAGCAGGTCGGTGATGTCCAACTCCAACGAGGGGAAAATCTTGTTGAACATCTTGAAGTCTTTTCCAAAGCGCGGCATCTGGATGATAAGGCAGGAGGGAGCCTGGAGGGAGGAGGAGGAGGAGAAGAAGAGGAAAACAAAACAAGAACAGGAAGAAAGAGGAGATGGGGAAGAACAAGGAGGAGAAGGAGATGATCTCCTGTGTGGAAGGCTTCTTCATATTTAACTCATTAGACACAGAAACTCTGAGGAAGTGAATAAAGTTCATTTTGCTTTTGTTTCATGTTTTTAAGTTGTGGGTTTTTCCCAAGTCAAAGTGGATTGACTCAGTTCCAGTAGCTCCACAGCTGGACACGGGACGAGTCTCTGTGAGATCTGTGTTCTGCATTTATGAGACGACCAGCAGTGGAAGATGCTTTTCATTCATTAATGTTTGTAAATTAATGTAATTATAAATGAATGTCATTTAAATAAACACATTAACTGTCGATCAGTGCATGTTAACTCTTGTCTTTAACATGTTGTTCTCCTCATCAACACTGAAACAACCACAAGACTTAAGGTCGGATTTAATACAATTCAAACTGCTCTAGCTCTGCAGCCAATATGAACTATAACTGTTAACTAGAAGTCCCTGAAGGAGTTTCCAGATGATTCGTTGCAGTACAGAACTGCACGATGATAACTGATAATAACTGATAACTGATGAGAAATGTTTATAACTGATAACTGATGATAACTGATGAGAAAGTATGAGAACTGATAACTGATGATAACTGATAACTGATGAGAAATGTTGATAACTGATAACTGATGATAACTGATGAGAAAGTATGATGATAATAACTGATAACTGATGAGAAAGTATGATGATAATAACTGATGATAACTGATAACTGATGATAACTGATGAGAAAGTATGATGATAACTGATGATAACTGATAACTGATGAGAAATGTTGATAACTGATAATAAATGATGATAACTGACGATACTGATAACATGGTGAAAGTCTCTCTACCCAACTCAAGCTAATCAGTCAGTTTTGTTAATGAGTTGAAATAATTCACCTCTGCAAACTTGAGGTCGCTGTTGATGAAGGACCACTCCAGCAGCTGCTGGATGGTGGGGACGCCCACCTTGTCCTTCTTGTCCATGAAGATCTGGTAGAAGTAGCAGTCCTGGACCTTCTGGCCCGCCGACCTGCAGACAAGAGCGGCTGTAATCTGTGCAGCTATGAAAAGAACTTCCCACAGTAGATGTGTCTCACATAGCCAGGGTTTGTGATTCTATTCTCAAAGCGTTAACACTTTATTTTACTCTAACAATAGATACTGAAGTGGCCATTTGTCCCAATAACTCAAATAAAACTATGAATCAAATGGCCATGACGCACCGTGGGGGTTTTTGAGTTGACGCAGGCAAAAGAAAGAAATGTCGTTCTCCGTACGTCATTATTCTGATAATTTATTTACTAAACAAACCAAAAGAACAAACAACATGTTGACACTTCCTCTCTGTGCTGGTAAAACAACATCGGCCACCCCGGTGCATGCTGGTCCTGAAGCTACTCACACCTCCATATAACCACAGTGTTACCCAATCAGTGAACCCTAAAACTAAATATCTCTAAACAACAATCACAAAGAATTAACTAAAACGATCATAAGCTCTTTCTTCCATATCAAAATATAACCTAAATAAGATATGATTAATCAATATTACTTTACAATAAAACTAAATACAAATGTCAAAATAAATAGCTCCAACAGATATGTTGAACTGTTAAATTAATAAACATGTTTTTCTCCTGTAAAGAGACTCAGTGATGTTAGTCATGTGATACTTTACAATGCAGTGGCTTTGGTATGAAAGCATTACTGTAGAAATACGACAGCATAACCCAAATGATACAGTAGACCACATGATGAATACCAGAGAGAATGAACCATGACTCTTACAGGGAGTTTTCATATCGTGATCAAAACCCCTCCCACAGGTAAACCACGCTGTCTGTACCTGCGTCTGCAGAGCTTCCCGTGCATGTCCAACTAAAGCTTTGTGTGTGTAACCTGCTTTAAAAAACTATTTGTTGGATTGGTAGAAGCTTATCTGAGCCGTACCTGAGCTTCAGCAGCGGGTCCACCCTCAGGATGTGATGGAAGAGGATGTTCAGGAACTCCTCAGGATCTGCAACGCAAGAGGAGCTTCAATGAGACGTGTCAACGCTGCCATCAGGTGGAGACACCGAGTCATGACACGCGTACGCCGCAGCAGGAGAATATACGAATATAAAAGCTGGTTTTATCCTCAGTGGAGTCACATCATCTAAATCCTAATTCTTAACACTAGAACATAGAAGTTGATGCTAAATGGAGTCCGATTCATGACAATGAGCGCAGTGGAAGAGGTATGAAAAACAATTAATAACCCATCTGCCCCGTCCTCCTCACCTTTTTCTTCGGATGTGAACCCAGAAGCAGCTTCTACGTTCTCCAGGATCCTCCTCAGCTTCATCACCTTGGTAGCACAGACGTAGCCGTGTCTGCAGGACCCAGAACGCACCGGCACGAGCAGATGTTACATTCAGGGTTTGACGATGAAGCAAATAATGCAATTTATAATAGTCAGGTTTTTTTATTTCTTCATTTATCTGAGTTCAGATTTAAAACGGTCCGTCAGCAAGTGAAGCGTTCTGCAGTTGATCACCTTGAGCTTCCTGTGAGTCATGGAGTGTAAAACACAATCAATAACCGATAACACAGGGCGATCAGCTGAGACTCACATGCGCAGCGGGTTGACGATCTCGGTGCGGAGCAGCTCCTGAGTCTCTCGGTAGAACTCCACGTCGCTCTTCGAGCGCGGCCTCAGCAGAACCGTGTCCAGAACCGAGCTGAAGGAGAACAGGCTGCGGAGCACGATGAGCAACACGGGTACGTCATGGAGACGTGGATTTAACGACGCGTGTTTCATGACATTCGTACATATTGTGTTAGTTGATTACTCGGGAAATACTTTCCATCGGAATCTAACTTTACTTGGAAGTTTTTTTATCACTTAAAATAAAATAAAACGATTTAAACTCTAAACTGGTGGAAGTATTTTCAAAGTAAAAAAAAAAAAAGTAAAAATATTTTTGACTTTAAAAACAAAATGTAAATGAATGAATTTAAATGTTTAATTTTTTTTATGTTTACATTTTTTAATTTACAAAAAAAAGTTTACATTTTTTTAAATAATGTATTAAAAAAAAGTACACAATTATTAACAAAATATAAAAGAAATCCACAATAATTTTGAATTATTATTATTATTATTTTTTGACGGCCCTGTGGCAGAAACCACAGGTGAGCCTCCATCCAGCCACCGGCTCACAGCAGGAACAACCCGACCCTCCAGGTGGAGCCGGTGGGCAAACAGTCAACCTGAGGGCCTCTGGGCCGACAGCCGACTGAAGCCCAGGCGCTGGTCCAACATGCAGCTGATGGAGCATTCACTGACCAGAAGAGGGTTGAATCCAGGTAGCAGGAGTTGTAGTGGCCCTGGATGCCTTTCTTCTTTCCCACCATGACGTCCAGGCCGTCGTTCTCCGTGCGGGGGGGCGTGTTCTCGTGCACCACCTCGCTCAGGTACCCTCCGAAAGCTGCAGGAACACAGTGACGGCGTAAAGCCCGGTGGAGAGAACCGGCGCCCGGCGGCCCCGCGGCTCCGGACTCACCGATGGAGTTGCAGCGCTCGATGGGGTTGGAGGAGTGGTGCAGCGAGGGGAAGCGGGAGTCGGGCCGGCAGCACTTGAGCTTCACGAACAGCGCCTTCTTGGGGGGGCAGGTGAAGTACCGCGTCCCTTTAAAGGTCCCGTCGGTGCAGCCGGGGCACTCTTCCTCCTGGAGGGGAAGACGAAGAGCACGTCGGTAATCAATAACTGACAATGTGGGAACAAATCTAAATAAAAGCAGTTTTATATTTATTCAGCGATTGACTGCTGATTGACAAATATGCTGCATTTTACTGCCCCGTGTGGCCGTAAAGAGAATTTCATTAAAGTTAATAGTTCAACATTATGGAAAATATTACATTACATGTCATCTATGTTTTTAGTTTTTGGGCTGTGGCCTTCTGACACCATGAGGTTGCCAGGCAACCAGCTTATAGAGGAAGTCACTGTGATAGTGACACCCCGTGAAATACATCGTAATGCTTGTTGTTGTTGTTGTAGGGTTGTAAGATAACATGATATTCAGTGAGCTTTAGAGGTTCTAGTTGTCAGGTTTAGACACTTTTAAAACACAGCAAGGCCAGCTAGTCTTCATGCTAAGCTACCGCGCTGTACACTTATATTTAACTGATATTAGAGCATTAAAGATGTTTTCAAGCCGACTCTGCAAGGAGAACGAGCATATTTCATAAAAATGTTAAACTACTTTTTTCCCTAAAATGAATCGAGCAACGCGTCTCAGTCCGTCTGCTGTCCTGTCTCTGCATGTCTCGACTCATCTACCTGCATGTGCGCCTTTTGCTGTTGTTTACCTGTCTGATTGATATATTTCACTGTCTCTGCATGCGTTCATGTTCCGTGTGTCTGATGCTTTTATTCCGTTTGAACAGAATTCTCCATGATTGTATTTGCTCATTGAGTTCTGAAGCTGTCTTCTTGTTGCATGTCTTCGTACTTGACGATGTCTAAGAGGATATTCACTATTCTCACTTTTAATTGTTTGTGCACCCATTGGACAGTGTAACTATTGTATAAACATTGTATACGTGTAATCTTGTGTTTTTAGGCGTGTTTCATGACGTCTGTCCCTTATCAAATAAACCAAAGGCAGAAAAACAAACATGGTCACATCCAGCTCATGCACCAGAGACGTGGAACACGCGGGGTCAGAAGCAGCCGACCCCGAGGTCAACGCCGGTCCACTGCAGCGGCCCTTACCAGCTCCAGCCCCGCCAGAGGCTCCAGCAGGCCGGGAGGAAGGCCCACCCAGCGGATGACGCCGCACAGAGGGGGGTTCTCCTTCACCTCCACCAGAGAGCCCACCTCCAGGCCCGGCTGGCCTCGGGAAAGGGGCGTCGCCGGATGCGGCGATGGGGGGGCGACGGGCGACGGGGGCTCGGGCTGCTCGCCCATCACCGACTGCACGGAGAGCGAGAGGGGCCCGTGGCTCATGCTGTCGATGGGCCCCGCCTTCCTGTTCAGGCTGAAGGGCAGCGAGTGGAACTTGTTGTCGCTGGACAGCGAGGCGGGGGGCGGGGCTCTGGAGGGCGGCGAGGCCTGGTTGGAGTCGGGGGGCGTGTCGGTGAGCGACTTGGCGGGGTCCTCTCCAACTGCAGGAGGGAATCCAGAAACCAGAACTTACTGTACAGACAACAGGAAGAACGCAGCAGACAATGAGAGTAACTTCACTTCCTGGTTTCATGAGCCAGGAACCTGAAGGCTGGGGAGCTCCGCCTCCTCAGGGGTCAGTGTCTGATGTTTTACACCGAAACCGTCTCAGCGTCTCGGGACATTTTCACACCAGAGCCAACGAGTCGTTCCGTCACTACGGTGAACGGCGTGTTCGTCAATAAATGGCAGAATTGAATGTCCAAAATGATTGTTTATATTCGTCACGAGTTCTGGAAACACTGATCCACGGCTCGGAGAGATTCTGATGTTTAGGGAACCAGAGTGCAGACTCGGTGTTTGGGTCGAGTGTGAAAAGCCCGTAGAGACGTGTGCAGACCCCTCATCCCGTCTGACGTGCCTTTAAATCGTTGCCTTCGTGAAGTGGGAAAGTCACTTTATCATTTAAAAAATCCCCCTAAAGAGACGAGTTCCTCGCAGCATGGCTGGAGAAAGTCAGAATGTTTTACTTCCAGAAAGAGTTCCGACTGAACGTCCTGAGTTCTTGAATTAAGTGACTTTCAGCTTCACGAAAGACAACAAGCCGCCGTGTGAGAGCGAGCTGAGGAAGCGATACCCGGTCACAGGAAGCGGAGCAGTTGTGAAAACGCCACGTCGGCCGTTCACGACCACGACTAACGTCGGACCTTCGTGTTAAAATACTTCTACAGACGCTCAAGCTGTCGGTTAACGCCGCTCACGTGACGTGATGCGTAGGGCTGCAACTAACGATTATTTTGATAATCGATTAATCGGTCGATTATTTTTTCGATTAATAGATTAAAAAACCATAAACACTTTAATTTTCAACCCTTTATTCAAAACAGGGTCCGTACGGTCATGGAAAACCTGGAAAAGTCATGGAATTATTAAATGGCTATTAGCAGGCCTAGAAAGAAAAAAAAATCCCACAATGTTTAGAAAAGTAACGCAAATTTGTTTTATTCAAATGTTAATTTACACGGTATATATACAGTATGCTTTGGAATTCTCATTGTTAGTTTAAATACTACATCTTCTCACTTTGTCACGTATCGACATAGTTTTCACAAAATGTTTAATCATGGAAATTTGGTTTCGTCATGGAAAGGTCCTGGAGACCCACTGGTCACCATGGTGATGAACCCGTCACAAACAGACTGACAGCTTTACTCTCCTGAGTTGGCTATTTATGGGTTAAACGCCTCATACGGTGAGGGGCGGGGCTTATCTCTGTTACCTTTCTCCATGGAAAAATATTTTCCGCCACGGAATAAATAACCACGTTCTCTACGTCAGCGGTCCCCAACCTTTTTTGAGCCACGGACCGGTTCCGTGTCAGAAATTATTTTCACGGACCGGCGATATAAATGACGTAATACATATGACGTCATACAATTATACGAAGGGTATAAAGTGCCAAAACTACAACTCATCATTACGCCGAATTAGTGTGAGCCGTGCTTGTTGACCTGCAACGAGCCGCTGATGGAGACGGCGACACAGACGTGTGTTTGGTCCGCTGCTCCTCACCGAGTTCTGGTCGCTGTCATTAGAACAGGCAGAGTTGTGTGAAATGTCCCTTCAGGCCACCGTCATTTGCATCTCCAACACATTTTTTCTAGCTCGGACGGCTCGATTCACCGGGTGGGTTTGTTTACAAATGGGTTGCAGGTCTATTCTGTTGCAGTCGGGTCTTTTGTGGTTGGAGTACCGCTCAAACTCTTTTAAAAGCCTCTTCCACCCGGTCAACGTCTGAAACATGTAGAATGTTCCGCTGTTCACTCGCCCTGCAGCAGCGACTTTATCGGCCAACTTGAAAACAGTTGTCATTTCCCTGAAGTGACAGAATTCATTGAGCAGGTTGAATATGTTTTAAGATTCTTTGTCACTGTGCCGCCAGCAGAGGGTTCGGCGCGTGAGACTCGCCTGCAGCGATAAACCCGAACTTTAAGACTCCTGAACGCGGCTCAGACACACGGGTGGATCCGCTCCTTTTTCAAAATAATATATTTTTCCGACTGATTTAAAAAAAAAAATTACAACTTTTTTATTCACTTTTTTTTCCGCGGCCCGGTTCCAACCAAGCCGTGGACCGGTACCGGGCCGCGGCCCGGTGTTGGGGACCCCTGCTCTACGTTATCCTCTTGTGGAAATGCCACACACGTCGTGACATGTAGCGCCCTGGTGTCTGGGGTCATGACGTCACCCGGAGGCGCACTTAGCTCCGTGAATGTCTCCGACGACGTGAAGGACTTCCGCATCCAGCGCCACGTGAGCAGCAGCAGCCAATTAGATTCATCAACAGAGGCGCAGCTCAGCGCTGATTGGCTCTCTCAACGCAGCGTCCTGTCCTCTCCCTCCCTCTGGTTTCTCCTGCGCCGCTCTGCGCTCAACTCAACTTTGTTTATACTCCGTGACTTATTGAGCGCCGTGATAATCGCGCGACACAACGAATCGATAATGAAATTCGTTGCCAACTATTTTAATAATCGATTTTATCGATTCGTTGTTGCAGCCCTAGCTGGAGGAACACCTGGTGTGATGCCTCCAGGACGCGACCACAAACTCAATATTCAGTTCACATCCAGGAAGACGTGAATATTTAAATCAGTCGACGGCGGGAGGCGTCACCTTCTTCACAACTGGCCCGCAGCGCGGTGACGTGATGGAGGGATGGACCGCGTGACCCGGGAGTGAAAATAACAGGTGCTGATGAATCGGCGGATGAGTCCCAACACGATGAATAATTATTACTTTTACGAATGCGTCGGTGTGCAGACGGCGTCACACAGAGGTTCCTCTGGAGGAGGAAATCTGCAGCGAGCTGAGAGTTATCACCTGCAGCTCTGAGTATTATTAAAAGCCTGAGGGCGACACCACCTACACCACCTACTCCATGCAGGTGGACCATCACATTGAAATGGGAATGGAGGACGAGACCAGTGGGGAGGTTTTCAGAGCAAGCTACTGCAACTCTACTGCTGGTTGTTCCGTTGTGTGGTTGCATAACCTCCAGTCCTCCCACCTGCTGAGGAGAGGCTCCTCCCATCGGGCCTCCTCTTCCCTGAGGTCTTGTAGAGGTCAAGGTTTCTTAAGGAGAATAAAGAAAGGAGACTTTCTCCTGTATCCAACATGTTGCTCGTCTGTAAGCTACTGGAAGACGCTGCATGTCCACCAGTGTCAGACACACACCAGGGCAAAGCTGCCCCTAACAAGTTAATGTTGCCCCTGATATCACTAGGAGGGGCAAAGAAGGCCCAATAATGTCCTCTGATAATTCAGATAATTTAATCCTGTTTTTAGTTTGTGTTCTTTGTTGTGTGTGTCCCATCTGTACGAGGCAGGTACACACTAACACATCAATAAAACAGGATTAAATGATCAGAATCATCAGCTCATTCGGGGGCATCTGTTGCCCCTCTAGTGACATCAGGGGCAACATTATACCTCTTAGGGGCAGCATTGCCCTTTGCCCCGGTGTGTGTCTGACACTGAACTCATCATTGTTATTGTCTCATTCATTTCTTGAGAAACCTTGAGTCATACAAGTACAAAATAATTCCCAAAACTCACTTCATGTGCCCCATTCTCAGCAGGTGGGAGGAGCCTGTTCCCGTAAATCACTCCACCAATCGCTTCTTTTGAAGGACATGTCTACTTAGGCCCAGAATACGTCTCCCAGTCCCGGCCCGCAGGAACCCTGATCCACCACGTTAGTAAATCAAAGTATATAGATCATTATTATTATTATAGGGTGTGCCTGAGTGAAACAGAGTTGCTTGTAGCTTGCTTTAACAGGAGCTTGCCGGTGTGATGGTTGCCGTGAGTCCCCGTGTTTTACCTTCATCAATGTACCATGTGCTTTTGGATTTGGGCGGGGCGGGGGGGTCAACAGAGCTGCCATTTAAAGTATAGTAAAACTCAGACTTGCTTCTACTGCCACACTGATGACCTAATCCTGTGAATAACACAAGTACACGAGCAGAACACACGGGTAAGCATGTGTGTGTGTGTGTGTGTGTGAGAAAAATGTAAATAAAAAAAGGGAAATTAATTAGTTTTCTGCATAAAGAATCACACAGACATCAAAGCGATCGCCGTAGCAACACATTCCTTCACATCAAAGCAGCTGCGTCGGGAGTTGCTTGTAAAAAAAGAAAAAAAATAGTATTTTGTTATTATTATCTTTTTTTGATGGAATTTTCCCCAAAAAGTGAAATATTTGCCTAAATATTTCAAAGTTTGACCAAAACCTTTTTTTTGGTTTGTTTATAGATTAGTCTAAAACCAACAGGAAATATCATCAGAGGGATAATTAGAAGTACTTTGATATCTTTTACTCGACGCTGGTGATGGCGTGCACCTTAAAGAGCGATCAGTTACCATGGCGACAGCCTGCAGTACCTTTGCTCTTGGGCTTGCTCTGGCCGGACGACGTCTTGTCGCTGCCTCTGGGGGCAAAACTGTGTTTCTGCAGCCGCTGGTCCTGCATGGAATATTCTGCCCGGAAACACATCAGAACATCCCCGTGAGAGGCGGAGCACTCATCAGCCTACGTCAGGATACCTACGTCAGGATAACTACGTCAGAATGCCTACGTCAGGATACCTACGTCAGGATACCTACATCAGAATAACTACGTCAGAATGCCTACGTCAGGATACCTACATCAGAATACGTCAGAATGCCTACGTCAGGATACCTACATCATAATAACTACGTCAGAAAAACTACGTCAGAATGCCTACGTCAGAATGCCTACGTCAGAATACGTCAGAATGCCTACGTCAGAATGCCTACGTCAGGATACCTGCGGCATTTTAAATAACCACCAAGCAGTATAAAGACTCTATATTAGCTTCCCTAACTTTAAGAAACGTTTAACGGATGTGTTGCTTATGGAAGGTTCAAAAACATCTTGAACTTAACTGCACGCTGACATAACTTTAACTTTTAGTTTTTCTTTCTCACTGGACTGTCTCATATCGAAAGCATGATGAATAAGGAACAAATGAACAACAAACTATTTTTAGGGTACATGTGAAAGTATCTCTAATGAGTGCCAGCATATATATATATATATAATACGAGTAATAAAAAATATTACATATATACATTTAAACTGTTAAAGGAACAAATTAAAATAATAAATCAAATGTTGTATATATATATATATATTATTATTTTTAAATAAATAGTTATATTTCTTTTTAATTATTTTTTATTATTAATTTAACATTTTAGTTGAAAGCAATATGATGTCTTACAGCAGCTGGAGAATACTTAATCTAAATATAATTAAGTATTCATCAACTGTTGTAAGATATCTATATTGCTTTCAACTAAAGAAATAATAATGAAGAAATATATATATATATATATTATTTTTTATTTTTTCATCATTACTTTTTTTAGATTATATATATATATATTATTTTTTTTCATTATTATTTTTTTATTTAAAAATATATATATATATATGTATATATAAACAGGTCTGAGTGCTAAAAGGAAAGGCTTCAAAGAGAAATTTGCAAAATGAAGTAACTTCTAGCTTTACAGAGGCGTCAGTGGCACGTAAACAAATCAATATGCAACGTGGGGAACAGAGAGCCGAGTGTGTCGCTCCACTTTCAAAACAAGTGAGGCCTCCACACAAAAGACTCTCTGTTCCCGCCGCGAGCAAAACAAACTCGGAGCGCTCGCAGGGAGCCGGTCAGGAACCGTCAGGAGCAACTCGCCGTGGCGTGAACACAGAAGTCGAGGCGACTCACCTGGCATCACGTCACAGATGGGGACGAGGCGGGTGTGCTCCAGACTGGCAAAATTACACAGCAACTTCCCGTCAAACACGCCATCCCAGTCCCCGATAGGGTTGTCCTGAAAGAGTCGGAGACATGAGGTCAGAGTGACTCCGCCAAGCGCTCTTCATCTCCGCAACGCCTCTTCCTCCCCGGAGCTCAAAGACGTCTCATCGCTCTAAAGACGCTCCTACGACCCACTCTGCTCATCTCCTCGTCTTCCCCCTGGGTGCTCCGCGAGGACCTGCACTATTCTCCTCCTGCGCTCTGGATCCCGGGACGCTGCTCCAGAGAGACGCTGGCCGGAGGAGGCGGAGCGGCGAGGCGGAGCGGCTCTCCTCAGCTGCCTGCTGGCCTCTTGCCACGTTGGTCACACAGCACCAAGCCTCGACCTCACGGCCGTGTGACTGCGTGGGCGGCTCGGACGCACCGAGGGGGCCGCCGCTGACGGCCGGCAGTCAAATGCCTCGGTCGCGCTTTTCAAATCTGTCTCCGCGACTACAACACCCGCCTGACAACGGTAGTCATAGCAACCAGCCGCTGTGACCCCAGGAAGCGAGACACGCCGCCGCCGCCCCACGCCCCCCCCCCCCCCCCAAAACACTGGACCGAGTCGGGACGGTCCGAAATAAATAAAGTGAAACGGAGACGGCTGAAATGCGACGCTGACCAGGTCACAAGAAAATAGAGTTGGAATAATTTTATAATCTCAACATTTAAGCTTTTAAAATATACGATCAAAGTGAAAGTTACAAGTTTCACTTGAATGTGTAAACTTCTGATTTGTTTAAATATGAGCCAAGAGAAGTTGGACATTTGGGGAAATGCATTTTTACTTTCCTCATTTTTTAAAGCTCATCACGTATCAAACACCTCGAAGTCTAAATCTAATCTCCGTTTGTCGAGGGCTCAGAAGACGGAGTCACCGGTTCCTGCAGAGACGGAGTCCTCGTTTGACTCGTTTCCCACGGGGCGCCGGCCGGCTGCCGGCTTCAGGCGAAACAACTAACCCGTCCGCAGCAGAGAGGAAACACTCCTTTTACTTTGAAGGAAGCGAGTCACGTCGTCAGGGAGCGAAACTGGCCGAGAACTTCATTCTTTTCCTTAATTTCCTAGAAAGTCGAGTAATCTTGGAGTCGTTCCATCAGCTGGTTGCGGTCAGACGCACGGCCGTGGACAACTCTGACTCACCATGTCGACGCCCACGTAGTAGCCCAGGCTCTCGTTGCCCGGCAGCAGGTCGCAGAAGATGATGGTGCCTCTCTCCGGCCCGTCCCTGGTCTGCACCAGGACCCTGGAGTTGATCTCCAGCGGGGGGAAGTCCTGGTCCTCCTCCACCGGGTTGCCGTGGTCCACCTCCAGCTCGCCCAGGGCCTCGTCGTCCTCCTCGTCCTCCCAGAGCTCCAGCTTGTCCAGGGCCACGAACACGCCGCACTCGTCCTCGCAGCGGAAGAGCTGGCGGCCCTGGTAGGAGCCCTCCGTGAAGCCCTGGCCCCGGCCCTCCTCCTTGGGAGACGGGGGGGGGGGGGGAAAGAGGAGCAACTCATCATCCTCACAGACAGCTGGCTACCAGAGTCTCACCGGAGGGGCGGCGTGTGAACCGAGGCCTGAGCTCCGGTCTGAAGGCTTCATCTCAAGAAGAATATAAACATTGTTCTGCAATAAGCAGCTCTTTGTGTTGTACATATGGAGCAGCACGACATCTAATGATCAGATTCAGTGTTGAGATTAAGAGGAATGAAAACACAAGTTTGCCCTCGTGTTGGTAGAAATACGACTTCTTGGTTTCAGCCTTCTCTAAAAGAACACCGGCGTCTTTGAAGCTTCAAAAGGGCAGAAACACACAATAGTACACAACAGTAAGTCAAAACGTATGTGATGCACAACGTGTCGAGATGAGACACACAACTGGGAGTATTTCACATTTCGTTGTGCCTCTGCAGCAGCAACAGTCCCCAGATAGCTCGACAAGTCAGCAGAAACTTTGATTTGTCCCAGGCCTTCAGAACGAGCTACGAGTCGCAGCGCGACCGTGTTCACGCCGCGCCCACGTGAAGCTGGAGCGTCACGGTCCAGGTGAAGACACCTGGGTTCACTCTTGGCATTGTCCCTCCTACTCATGTTGATACTGAAGTGCATTAAAATAGCAGACTCATAGCCCATCGACTTGCTCACAACATCTCATCGTTCTGTCGATCGGATTTGTTAAGAGTACACTTCATTACATTGTAATTACCATGAGCTCTTTAATGGAGAACATGGTTGGTGGCTGTACAACTCTTCTTAATAGATCAAGTGTGTTTTAATTAGCTGCACTATGGTTCTGATGCGGCTTTAAGCCAGGGTTTTTCCTGCATAGAGAAAATGTGGGCGCGTGCCTAAGCCGTTTTCCCGAACGCCGATGACAAATCCCGAGCGCCTAAGGCAAAAAAAAGTCTGCGATGGGAAAAAAATATATATATAAAATAAATAAATAAAAATACCTGTGTTCATCACATCAGCGAATATGTTCTCAATAGTGTTTCAAGTCGGCTACAGCCGAACCCTCGTTCTGTTTTGATCACTAGTAATCGAATTGATAAGCGTGTCTTCTTGTCTGATCAATACGCAACTGTGAGGTGAATGGACAGAGACACACAGACCCAAAACAAATTTTGGGAGCACCGAAGACCCATTTTGACCCAGGAAAATCCCTGGAAGCAATACAAGAAAAGCTGGTTTCAAGATGCTCCCCACAGCCACAGTTTCTTTTCTACCTTTCCTATAAAGAAGTATTCACAGTTGCAGCGATGTTTAGATCCACATCTGGACAAATCCTGTTCAAGTTGTTCCAAGTTGAAACTGACTTTCTTTTCTGTTTTTCCTTGTCTCATTTGCACAGAAATACATTGTTTTAAATACATTTCAAGTTTCAACTGCTAAAAAAAAGAAAAAATAGATATACATTTAAAAAGAATATATATTTTTTATAGATATGAACAAAATATAGATATGATATATATATTTTTTATAAATAAATATATATTCTTTTATTATTATATATATTTTAATCTTTTTAAATTATTTAATAAAAAATGTATATACAAAATAATAATCATAAAATGTACATAAAAAAAGAAATTATATATAAATATATTTATTATGATACAATTTTTTTTGTGAAATATCTATATATATATTTTTTCAAATATTCTTTTTAAATGTATATATATTTATGTTATTATTTATTTTTTTCTTTAGCAGTTTGTTAAAAAGTTGAAATGTATTTAAAACAATAATGTATTTCTGAGCAAATGAGACATCTCATCAAGGAAAAACAGAAAAGAAAGTCAGTTTCAACTTGAACAGAATTTGTCCAGATGTGGAACTAAACATTTATGTTAGTGGAAAACAACATAGATGTCTTACAGCAGCTGTAGAATATACACTTAGACAAGACGAGCATTCATATTCATACTGCAGTAGAGCTCTCTTGAAAAAAAAAAAAGATCACAGAGGAAAGAAAGAAAGAATAAACACGTCAGCTTCTCTAAAGAAATACCTATATTTTTTTTTATAAAAATATATATTTTTTAATATATATTATTTAATAAAAAATGTATAAACAAAATACTAATAATTAAAAGTAATAATTAAAAAATGTTTAGATTAAAAAACATATATATATATATATATTAAACAATGTCACCAAGACTAATATTTATATTTATACTGCAGTAGAGCTCTTGAAAAAAAATGATCACAGAGGAAAGAAAGAAAGAATAAACACGTCAGCTTCTTGAAAAAAATATATATAACAATATATATATATATATTGTTATTATTATTATATTTTATATATTATTTAATACAAAATGTATAAACAAAATAAAAATAATTAAAAGTCATAATTAAAAAATATTTAGATAAATATATATATATATATTTTGTTATTATTATTCATTTTTATATTTGAGATATTATTTAATAAAAAACGTATAAACAAAATAATAATAATTTAAAGTAATAATTAAAACGTGTATAGATAAACATTTATATGTTTATATATTAGGGCTGTCAGCGTTAATCTATGAGATTAATTTGGCCGCGTTAACGCACTAAAATATTTTAACGCAATTAACGCAACATTTGTATTACTGTACTTTATTAATCCACAAGGGGAAATTAGTTATCTGCATTGAACCCATCCTTAGTTATAAAGGAGCAGTGGGCTGCAGTGATGCGCCCGGGAAGCAACTGGGGGTTCAGTGCCTTGCTCAAGGACACTTCGACTTGCTTCCGGTGTTCGTTGAAGTTTTTACACTCCTCTGAGTGTCAAACCGCAGCAGTACGGTTTGACACTGTTTCCGTTTTTAAAACAATTATTTCGCCGTGAAAATAAGGATCATAAATCAGTTAAACTCGTGGATGAATCAGTCGGGTTTCCTCCTGCTCTCCTTCCTCCCGTCTCCCCCTCTGACACACAGAGGAACGGAGGGGCGACGTGTCGGGGGACGCAGCGCGGAAAGAACTCGTCACACGAAACCTTCACCGTGATTGGTCAATCCGTTTGTCTGTCAACATTTCGGGGAAAAAACAACCGATGAACACTCAGTAAATCACAAAGGACCTCCCACCTCACAGGTGAGGCTCATTAGCAGCCTGTCAGTCAGAGAACAGAGAACATGGCGCGAGGACAATGAGCCTCATTGAATAGAGCTGAGATTGTTCTGGAATGTTTGATGTATAACACGTGGGGGTGTGTCACATGCAAAAGACTTTAAACGGTGAATTTAATTTTTTTTGTAAAATGTATAAAATGAGCCCAGCCTCCAGAGGGTGAACGTGACATATGTGAAGTCAGTCAGTTACCAAGGCCACTGGTTCTGCTGTTCAGTGTTAAAGATGACAGGACCAATGGGGTCTCAATATACTTTCTTTTTTTACTAATCTGATGTTTCACTGAAGAAACAATTTATCATCCACAATATTAAATACCTCGCTGGCACTGTATATGTAGGAGCCTCTTTGAAAACACAGCTCTGTGTGAAGTTTTGTCTTTAAAAAGAAGGAAAAAACTTTTTTTCGCGATTAATTAATCGCAATTTCAAAATGTGCGATTAATTAGTTAATTTTTTTTAATCGATTGACAGCCCTAATATATATATATATTAAACAATGTCACCAAGACTAACATTTATATTTATACTGCAGTAGAGCTCTCTAAGAAGAAAAATGATCACAGAGAAAAGAAAGAAAGAATAAACACGTCAGCCTCTCTGAAAGAAAGAAACGAGTGAGTTCTCACCAGCAGCTCCACCCCAAACCAGATCCCGGAGAGGGCTCGGTCGGGGAGCAGCGAGCCCTTGAAGCGCACCACGCCGGGCAGAGGCTCGTCCCCCGAGCGCAGCTGGACGCGCACCTTGGAGCCGCAGTCGATGTCGCGGACGCGCTCCAGCCGGGCCTTGTTGCACAGGAGGGCGTAGCGCTCCTCGCAGTTGGTGATGGGGAACAGCAGCTCGGCCAGCTTCTCGTCCAGCTCCAGGACGTCCCGCTCGTCCAGGCTCAGCACCACGTTGGCCTGGTCCAGGATGCGGAGGCTCTTCTTGCCCTTGCACGGGGGCAGCGTTCTCCCCAGGCTGTTGCGCTCCTGGCAGGCCTGGCCGAGGCTGCCCCGGGGGACCCTCAGGGTCTTCTGGGGAGGCTTCTCCACCGCGCACTCCTTGACGACCATGTAGAAGCGCCAGTCCTCCCGGTAGCCGCCACTGGGCTTCTCCTGGCTCCACAGGGCCGAGCTCATGGCTGCATGCTGGGCAGGAGCTCCAACGTCAAGGCACGCTTGACCTGGAGGAAGACACCACAAATCCTCTTAACCCTCCTGTTGCCTTTGGGGTCAATTTGACCTCATTCAATGTGTAACGTCTCTTAAAAAATGATTGACATCTTTTTTTTTTGCTTCATATTTCATGACTTTTCCTAATTTATTGGGGACAACTGGGAAAACATAAAATTCACATGATGATATGTTTTCAATGTCCTGAACACAACTTATACATTTGCAAATTTGACCCCAGGTGTAAAACATAGAGGAAATATCAACTTTTGTATTTATTTAAAGGGCTATTTAGGTAGTCAACAAACAAACATAAAGTGACACTTAAACTTGGGAAACAATATTAATTCTAATAATCTTCTGGAGGTTTTAATTGCTGGGGTAAAATTGACCCCACGGGTAAAATATGTTAGTAAATTTGAAGGTAACAGGAGGGTTAAAAATAGAATAATAATTCAAGGAGGAGACGACTAAATGATGAAGCATGTTTTCACTCTTTCAATTTGTCATTTGGACTTAAAGAATTCATTCATTAATCAAATGAAGACGTTGAAATAAACCAACCATGATGTAACATTTGGTGACAATCTTAATTGCTTTAAGGGAAGGGAAAATATTAATAATATTTAAGATATAGAACGATAGGTTGAGATCTGAAATGTAACTTCAGGAATCATGCAGCCGATTCCGTCCCTTTAATCTAAAAATAGATGTGGATCGATGTGAGGGACGAAGTGGCTCTCATCCCTGATGCTGTAGCAGTCACTCGGGTGACATCACTCAGATTTGAATATTCTAAAATAATAATTGTGAGCAGAGAGTTTGACATATCACACAAACAGGGCGAGACTCAAATACCACACGACTGGATTTCCCCTGATGACACCTCAGAGATCCACCACCCGCCACGACAGGCCAGTGATCAACACCAGCAGCAGCATGTCGGATACAGGTGAGCGTCCATGTGCAGCACATGACGTCACACCAGCAGCAGCATGTCGGATACAGGTGAGCGTCCATGTGCAGCACATGACGTCACACCAGCAGCAGCATGTCGGATACAGGTGAGCGTCCATGTGCAGCACATGACGTCACACCAGCAGCAGCATGTCGGATACAGGTGAGCGTCCCGGACGCAGGTAGCTAGACCACATGACGAATTCAACTACATGCATCGACTCGACTCCACCGTTTACCCCCCCCCCGCGTCCCTATTGGCTCGCGTTTTCGTTTCCTGTTTTCCGTTCAGCCTCGGCTGCGGGTGGTGAGCAGCAGGCCCTTTACGGGGGGCCGCGGCGGAGGAGCCGCGGCGGAGGAGCCGCGAGGACTCACCCGCAGCAGCATGTCGGATACAGTGAGCGTCCACAGGGGGCCGTCATGTCCGCCGTGGCATCGCATCGGGACTCCGGCCTCCGGAACACGAGCTGCGGGCTCCTCCCGCGGTAACCTCCGGTTAGCCGAGCGGCTAGCTCACCGCGAGCGTCCGAAACCAGCCGAGCGTCGCGGTACAGTTGGCCTCGCGAGCCGAGCGGTGGCGAGCGGGCTGGCAGAGGACCGCCAAACCTCGAGGGCAGGCCGTCCGCATTTAGATAAACCTGCCCTCCATGTGAAATAACGTGGAATAACACAGAGTGTCGCCACCGCTACGAGGGATAAATATATTATTTACAGGAGACGACCTCACGAAACCGACTTGTGGGACGTCACGCGCTCTCTTGGCAGCTATTGGTCGGTTCGTTTCGTTTCCGTACGCTGATTGGCTGTTGGTTACGTCTGTAACCGAGCCCCACTTCTGGGGGGGTTTCCCATGAGCGGCAGAACACATAGTTAGGTTGACGCGTAGCTCTCAGCGAAGAGGATGCAGGCCCTGGTCAGCGGAGGAAGTATTTACTGTGTGCTTAAATAAAAGAAGCGAGACTAATAATAATTATATATATATATATGTTCGAAACATAATATATTGCATATATACATTTACATTTTTTAACGAACTGTTAAATGAAAAAATACATAATTAAATATTACAATTATTTTAAAAATAAAGTTTTTATTTTTTACATTTCTTTTATTATTTCTTTAACTATTATTGTATTTTAATATATTTTGATTATTATTTTGTATTTTTTTATTTATATTTTATTTATTTATATAATAAAACAAATGTGTATATATATAAACATAGTAATAATATATATATTATTGTTTTAGTAATTATCTTTGATTATTAAATTATAATTCATATATATATACACTACCATTCAAAAGTTTGGGATCACCCAGACAATTTCGTGTTTTCCATGAAAACTCACACTTTTATTTATCAAATGAATTGCAAAATGTATAGAAAATATAGTCAAGACATTGACAAGGTTAGAAATAATGATTTGTATTTGAAGTATTAATTTTTTTCTTCAAACTTTGCTTTCGTCAAAGAATGCTCCTTCTGCAGCAATGACAGCATTGCAGACCTTTGGCATTCTAGCTGTTAATTAGTTGAGGTAATCTGTTGAAATGTCACCCCACGCTTCCTGAAGCACCTCCACAAGTTGGATTGGCTTGATGGGCACTTCTTGAGGACCATACGGTCAAGCTGCTCCCACAACAGCTCAATGGTTGAGATCTGGTGACTGGCCACTCCATTACAGACAGCAAGCTGCCTGCTTCTTCCCTCAATAGTTCTTCACAATGTGGAGGTGTGCTTTGGGTCATTGTCCTGTTGGAGGAGGACATTGGCTCCAATCAAGCGCTGCCCACAGGGTATGGCATGGCGTTGCAAAATGGAGTGATAGCCTTCCTTATTTAAAATCCCTTTTACCTGGTACAAATCTCCCACTTTCCCAGCACCAAAGCAGCCCCAGACCATCACATGACCTCCACCATGCTTGACAGATGGTGTCAGGCACTCTTCCAGCATCTTTTCACCTGTTCTGCGTCTCACAAATGTTCTTCTGTGTGATCCAAACACCTCAAACTTGGATTCATCTGTCCATAACACCTTTTTCCAATCTTCCTGTCCAATGCCTGTGTTCTTTTGCCCATACCAATCTTTTCTTTTGATTGGCCAGTCTCAGATATGGCTTTTTCTTTGCCACTCTGCCTAGAAGGCCAGCATCCCGGAGTCGCCTCTTCACTGTCGACGTTGACACTGGCGTTTAGCGGGTACCATTTAAAGAAGCTGCCAGTTGAGGACCTGTGAGGCGTCTATTTCTCAAACTAGAGACTCTAATGTACTTGTCTTCTTGCTGAGTTGTGCACCGGGGCCTCCCACTTCTCTTTCTGCTCTGGTTAGAGCCCGTTTGTGCTGTTCTCTGAGTAGTACACACCGCTGGTGGACATTTTCAGTTTCTTTGCAAAGGATTGCATGGAATAGCCTTCATTTCTAAGAACAAGAATAGACTGGCGAATTTCACATGAAAGTTCTTTTTTTCTGGCCATTTTGAGAGTCTTATCGAACCCACAAATGTGATGCTCCAGATAATCAACTAGCTCAAAGGAAGGCCAGTTGTATAGCTTCTCTCATCAGCAAAACAGTTTTCAGCTGTGCTAACATAATTGCACAAGGGTTTTCAAGGGTTTTCTAATCATCCATTAGTCTTCTAAGGCGATTAGCAAACACAATGTACCATTAGAACACTGGAGTGATAGTTGCTGGAAATGGGCCTCTATACACCTATGGAGATATTTCATTAGAAACCAGACGTTTCACCTAGAATAGTCATTTACCACATTAACAATGTAGAGAGTGTATTTATGATTGATTTAATGTTATCTTCATTGAAAAAAACAATGCTTTTCTTTGAAAAAGAAGGACATTTCTAAGTGATCCCAAACTTTTGAACGGTAGTGTATATATGTATATTGTATTATTTTTTTCTTCCTTTAACAGTTCGTTAAAAACGTAATGTATTTAAAACAAGAAATTTATCAGCAACATGTATTTCTAATCAGATTAAATCTGCTCAATATGCAGAATTATTTTAAAGTATTACACATTATATAATGCATGCATTTTATATTGTTGGATTTTAGGTAATAATGCCTTCATATGTATGAAGCGTGTCAATGTTGCAGCTGGTGGGGGAAGAGCTATTAGCCACTGCTTAATATACTGTTGGGTCGGATGTCATATCAGATGATCATATTCATATGAAACAAGTAACTAGAGCTGTATTTCTGTATATATATATATATATATTGCAATACAACATACAATAGTTCCCTCTAATATGTAGTGATGTCTAATCAGAATTGTATTTATTTATTGCCAAGTAGGTTTACACCTACCTGGAAATTGTTCTAGTAATTAATTTAGCATACAATCTAAATAGGTGCAAGTACTTATCAAATCTGTACTTAAGTATTGTGAATATGTGTAATTACTTTCCATTACATTACATGTCATTTAGCAGACGCTTTTATCCAAAGCGACTTCCAATAAGTGCATTTCAACCTAGAGTATAAACCAAGAACAACAAGAACACAGGAAGCAACACTTCCTCAACTCAGTCGAACCACAAAAGCACCACAATAAGTGCCATCCCAGTGCCACTGAAGTGCAAATCTGTATTTTAATCCAGATATAGTCGGAAAAGATGTGTTTTCAGTCTCAGGCGGAAGATGTAGAGACTTCCTGCTGTCCTGATGTCAGTGGGGAGCTGGTTCCACCACTGAGGAGCAGGACAGCAGACAGTCTGGATGTAGAGCGATTAGCTCGAGGTGCAGGAGGCACAAGACGATTGGCTGTTGCTGAGCGGAGCGAACGTGCCGGGGTGTACGGTGTGACCATATCCCGGATGTAGACGGGGCCCGATCCCTTCAGAGCACGGTACCAAGAACCAGTGTTTTGAAGCGGATGCTGCTCCACCGGTAACCATGAAGAGAGCGGAGGAGCAGAGTGGTGTGGGGGGAGGAGCGGAGGCTGAAGACCAGCTGCTGCATTCTGGATGAGCTGCAGAGGTCGGATGGCCTTAGCAGGGAGACCAGCAGGAGGGAGTTGCAGTAGTCGAGGCGTGAAATGACCAGAGCCTGGACCAGAACCTGGACCAGAACCTGTGCCGCCTTCTGAGTAAGAAGAGGCCGTGTTCTCCTGATGTTGTGCAGCATGGACCTACAGGAACACGTTGTCGCAGCGATGTTGGCTGTCAGGTTGACTGTCTAGTGTCACCCCGAGGTTCCTGGCAGTCAGGGTAGGGGCCAACACACAGCTGGTGAAGGTGGTAGTCAGGTCATTGGTGGGGGAGCCTTTCCCTGGAAGGAATAGTAGCTCGGTCTTGTCAGGGTTGATCTTCAGGTGGTGAGCAGACATCCACTGAGAGATGTCGGTCAGACAGGCAGAGACTCGCGCCGCCACCCGTGTTTCGGCCGGTGGAAACGAGAAGATCAGTTGGGTGTCATCAGCATAGCTATGGTAGGAGAAGCCATGCGAACGAATGACAGAGCCGAGAGAATTTGTGTACAGAGAGAAGAGGAGGGGACCCAGGACGGAGCCTTGAGGAACCCCAGTAGTGAGAGGAAGAGGAGGGGACCCAGGACGGAGCCTTGAGGAACCCCAGTAGTGAGAGGAAGAGGAGGGGACCCAGGACGGAGCCTTGAGGAACCCCATAGTGAGAGGAAGAGGAGGGGACCCAGGACGGAGCCTTGAGGGTCCCCATAGTGAGAGGAAGAGGAGGGGACCCAGGACGGAGCCTTGAGGAACCCCAGTAGTGAGAGGAAGAGGAGGGGACCCAGGACGGAGCCTTAAGGAACCCCATAGTGAGATGAAGAGGAGGGGACCCAGGACGGAGCCTTGAGGAACCCCATAGTGAGAGGAAGAGGAGGGGACCCAGGACGGAGCCTTGAGGAACCCCATAGTGAGAGGAAGAGGAGGGGACCCAGGACGGAGCCTTGAGGAACCCCATAGTGAGAGGAAGAGGAGGGGACCCAGGGCGGAGCCCTGAGGGACCCCATAGTGAGAGGAAGAGGATCAGACACAGATCCTCTCCACGTTACCCGGTAAGTGCGGTCGTTAAGGTAGGAAGAGAATAGAGCGAGTGCAGTGCCTGAGATCCCAGGTCCTGAAGAGAAGAGATCAGGATCTGGTGGTTCACGTTGTCAAATGCTGCAGAAAGGTCTAGAGGATAAGGACAGAGGAGAGAGGCTGCTCTAGCAGAGTGAAGGATAAGGACAGAGGAGAGAGAGGCTGCTCTAGCAGAGTGAAGGATAAGGACAGAGGAGAGAGAGGATGCTCTAGCAGAGTGAAGGATAAGGACAGAGGAGAGAGAGGCTGCTCTAGCAGAGTGAAGGATAAGGACAGAGGAGAGAGAGGCTGCTCTAGCAGAGTGAAGGATAAGGACAGAGGAGAGAGAGGATGCTCTAGCAGAGTGAAGGATAAGGACAGAGGAGAGAGAGGCTGCTCTAGCAGAGTGAAGGATAAGGACAGAGGAGAGAGAGGCTGCTCTAGCAGAGTGAAGGATAAGGACAGAGGATGCTCTAGCAGAGTGAAGGATAAGGACAGAGGAGAGAGAGGATGCTCTAGCAGAGTGAAGGATAAGGACAGAGGAGAGAGAGGATGCTCTAGCAGAGTGAAGGATAAGGACAGAGGAGAGAGGATGCTCTAGCAGAGTGAAGGATAAGGACAGAGGAGAGAGGATGCTCTAGCAGAGTGAAACTGCTCATCAAGGAGGGCAGTCTCTGTGGAGTGGCCTTGACTCCAGACTGAGGGTCAAGAAGGCGTTGCTGTGGAGATAGGAGGACACTTGGCTCAAGATAGCTCGCTCCAGAGTTTTGGAGAGAAAAGGAAGAAGAGAGACCGGTCTGTAGTTGCTGCCTCCAGACGGGTCGAGTGGGTTTCTTCAGGAGAGGGTTGACTCGCCTCCTTCAGAGGGAAACAGCCAGTTGAGAGGGAGCTGTTAATAAGATGGGTGAGGAAGGTCAGAAGGTCAGGAGCAACAGCCTGGAGAATGGGAGACGGGACGGAGTCAAGGGCGCAGGTGGTCGGTCAGCGGAGGTCACCAAGCTAAGAACTTGATTGGGAGACAGGGGGGTGAAAGAGGAAAGAGAGGGGGATGAAGAAGTTAGTGTTGGTGAGGTGATAGAAGATGGATCAGTAAAGGAGGAGCGGATGTCGTCCATCTTGTTTGTAAAGTAGTCGACAAAGTGGCAGAAGGGTGGAAGGAGGAGGGGGACAGGGGGGATCAAGGAGGTTGGAAAAGATAGAGAAGAGTTTTTTGGGGTTAGAGAAGGAAGACTGAATTTTGGTCAGGTAGAAAGAGCTTTTGGCTGCAGAGATAGAGGAAGAGAAGGAGGAGAGGAGAGAAGAGATTGATAGAAGAGCAAGTCTTCCGCTTGATTTGTTTTTCGCCATTTTCTTTCCGTCGCTCGCAGTGTGGCTCAAGAGCACCGAGTCAGACAACCACGGAGAGGAGAGGATTAAAAGGACAAAGAGAATCAAGAGATGAAGACAGGGAAGAGAGGAGAGTGTCTGTGGCAGAGTTAGGCTGCATGAGTGAGAAGGAGCCAGTTGAGGGGAGAGCAGATAGGACAGAGGAGGCCAGGGAGGAGGACAGAGGAGGCCAGAGAGGAGGCCAGGGAGGAGGGACAGAGGAGGCCAGAGAGGAGGGACAGAGAGGAGGACAGAGGAGGCCAGGGAGGAGGGACAGAGGGTGCGAATGTTGCGCTATACAGGTGCAGAGTCTGTAGATATGGGTGGGTTGTCAGTACCATAGAGCGAGAGAGAGTAAGAGATGAAGAAGTGGTCAGAGACATGGAGAGGAGTTACAGTGAGGTTGGAGGTAGAGCAGCTTCTAGTGGACATGTAGTCAAGGCGGTTGCCGGCTTTGTGAGTAGGAGGGGAGGGACTGAGTGAGAGGTTAAAGGAAGACAGGAAGAGATCACATGACTTCTGTCTGGATGTTGAAGTCACCCAGAAGGATGAGCGGGGGGGCCGTGTTCAGAGAAGTTCGACAGGAGGGCGTCTAGCTCTTCCAAGAAATCTCCCAAAGAACCAGGGGGTAGAGAACAACAATGTGTAGTTGAACCGGATGAGTCACCGTCACAGCATGGAACTCAAGTCAGTGGGATAAAGAGTGGAAGCGAGTAGAGAAACACCATGTGGGTGAGAGGAGTAAACCTGGAGCTCCACCCCGACCAGAGGGTCTGGTGTGTGGCTGAAGGAGAAGGCCGAGGAGAGAGCAGCCGGGGTAGACGTGTTGTCTGCTGTGATCCAGGTCTCAGGGAGAGCCAGGAAGTCAAGCGACTGCTCCATGGCAAAGAGATGAAACCGGCCTTGCGGTTGGCTGACTGACCGTTCCAGAGGCCTCCTGTGACCAGGTGCTGGGTGTGAGTAGAACGGGTAGGAAGGAGAACAGAGGAGGGTTCGGTCCATGAATGAGCAGTCCTATAGGAACTACGAGGAGAGATACGCACAGGTATGGAAAGACACACATATTCACGAAATGGTGGAATACACAGCCACCCACGAAGACTCCAACGAAAGACTCCTATGTCTTTGTCCTCCGAGTCTCGACTACAAGGGAAGACTCCTATGTCTTTGTCCTCCGAGTCTCGACTCCAAGGAAGACTCCTATGTCTTTGTCCTCCGAGTCTCGACTCAAGGGAAGACTCCTATGTCTTTGTCCTCGAGTCTTGACTCCAACGGAAGACTCCTATGTCTTTGTCCTCCGAGTCCTCAAGGAAGACTCCATGTCTTTGTCCTCCGAGTCTCGACTCAACGGAAGATCCAAGGAAGACTCCTATGTCTTTGTCCTCCAGTCTGACTCCAACGGAAGACTCCGATGTCTTTGTCCTCCGAGTCTCGACTCCAACGGAAGACTCATGTCTTTGTCCTCCGAGTCTCGACTCCAAGGGAAGACTCCTATGTCTTTGTCCTAGTCTTGACTCCAACGGAAGACTCCGAGTCTTTGTCTCCGAGTCTTCTACAGCTGACGCTAAAGACGATCGGTTAGGAGCCAAGGTGCCACACCTCCAGCCACGTTGACACCACACCACCCGTTGGGTTAGTCATCAATTGAAAGGTGGATGATGAGCACCAATCAGTGAAAGATCAGGGGTGTCAGTAATCAGGACACACCTCTACCAAAACAAATCCTAAAACAGTACAGACCAACAATCCAGCAGCTCCAAACAACAAATACAACAGTAACTCAGCAGATAATCTAATTTAAAGAAGACACTTAGCAGGATCCAAGTAGCCAGTAGTCTCGCCCCACAGGTAGAAAATGCACACTTTCCACCACTGACTACAGGAAACCTGTTTTTTATGTGATTGTATCACAATCTACACATTTAAATAAAAGACGAAGGTGGATGATTTTGTGTATTTGGATTTAGCAACAAGTGGCATTTTATTCCTGAAAGCAGAAAACCCAAAAGGTACATTTCAGCAAACGCTTTTTTATATAAATATTTCCAACAATAAATAGAAAAGGCTCTTAAAGCAATATAAAAAGCACATATAAAATCAGAAGATCAGTCTTGATTCCCGTCGTGTCAGCTCCTCCACCTCCTCCACGCTGAGGTCATTGTTTATCAACCTGCAGCGAGACAGGAAAGAAAGAGGGAACGTTACAAAAGAAAGTGGGAATGTTACTCACCACCAAAAAAAGAGAGGGAACCTTAATCACCCTCAAAGAAAGAGAGGAAATGTTACTCACCATATATATATATTTGTTCATTTATTATTATATATGCAATAAAAAATTAAAACCAAATAAAAAAATTCATCTAAATTCTAAAAATATATATTTTTTAATTCTAAAAATATATTTTTCTTAATTCTAAAAAAATATTTTTTTAAATTGTTATTATTTATAATTTTAAATTTAAATTTTAAATAAATATATAAATATATTATTTTATCAAAGAATAAATTTTTTCTCAGAAAGAGAGGGAGCATTACTCAGAGAAAGAGAGGGAGCGTTACTCAAAGAAAGAGAGGGAGCGTTACCCAGAGAAAGAGAGGGAGCGTTACCCAGAGAAAGAGAGGGAGCGTTACCCAGAGAAAGAGAGGGAGCGTTACCCAGAGAAAGAGAGGGAGCGTTACCGAGAGAAAGAGAGGGAGCGTTACCCAGAGAAAGAGAGGCAGCGTTACCCACCACACTGACTTCATGTGCGTGTTGTGCTGCAGGGCTTCGACCAGACTCTCCACTCCGGTTCTGGTGATGCAGTTCTCCGTCAACCTTTGAACAGAATAAGTGGGCGGAGCCATCAACGCTCTGTGTTCAGCAGTGGGTCTGAACAAGATGGATGTTGTTCATCGTCAGCTCCAGTGGAACGTGGCGCCTTACCAAAGCTCCTCCAGCGACGGGCTGTTCTTGATGATGTTGGCGAGGGCGTGCGCTCCCTCGTTCCCCACGCCGTTACCAACCAGACTGCATGTCACAGAACCAGATGAAGTATTCGACAGGAAGACATCTAGATCGCTTTCAACTCAAATGTTCAAATATGCCAATTTTGTGCTTTATTATTATTTGATTTTTATTTATTTGTATTATTATGTTTTTGATTTAAAAAGCATATATCAATTGTACAATGTTTAATTATGTATTTTTTATATTTATGTTTTTTAATTCTTATTTTATTTGTATTTAAAAAAATAATTATTATTTATATATATGAAAAATAATAATATTAATTAATAATAAAGAATATATATTAAAAACAACATAATTAAACATTGTAAAATTGATATGTTTTTTCTTGTTATTTTTTAAATTAAAAACAAATGTATTATTATTTTATATATAGATATATACATATACACATATATATATGAAAAATACTAATAATTAATAATAAAAATATTTTTAAAACATAATTAAGCATACAATGGATATATGCTTTTTTATATATATGAAATTGTGGTCATCTTGCAGCTACACAGAAGCCAGACATATCTGAATATGATCACGTGTAATTCATCGTCAACACTATCTTAAATAAAACCACGGCTCCAATATCCAGAGTATCACCTGAGCCACACCAGAGACGAGCTGCTCTGCAGAGCGCCGGCCAGAGCCACCGCCCCCTCGTCTCCGACCCTGTTGCCCCAAAGCCTGGGAACACAAAGAAAGGTTAGAGATAGAACCGCAGCATTAACAACACGTGTGAAAGACCTTTACCCCAAATACTTTAGAGAGCGGTTGAGCTTCAGTCCCTCCGCCAGCTGCTTCGCTCCCTCCCCGGTGATGTCGTTGTTGCCCAGCCTGAGAGGAAGTGAAGCGGGTGAGTTGCTCGTCAAGAGTCACAGACTTTGTGCTGGCGTCAACAAACTGACCGAAGAGCCACGAAGTCCTGCCTCATCTTCAGCAGGTGAGCGAAGTGCTGCGTGCAGGCGTCGGTCAGCTTGTTGTTGAACAGCCTGGAGACAGACACGCCGTGAGGGTCGGGAGGAGGGACAGCGCCACGGAAACAGACTCACGCTATCTTCTGGAAGCTGTCACACTGGACGACTCTGGCGAGCAGTTTGTGAATCCCCTCGTCCGTGATGTTATTGTTCCTGAGGCTGAAGACGGAGACACGCGAGCATCACGCGTGTCAGAATCAGACTCAGAAACATGCGTTTGCTGCGCGTGTTAGACACCACGAAGAATATGACAACAATCAACATCGTGCAAGAATTTAAACATTTCATTTAGAATGGTATGAAATCAAAGTAACAGATAACAGGGCTGCAGACGTTAAATATGAGGTATGACGAGGCTGCGTTGCCTCGGTGGAAGCTTCATCCTCCATAACAGGGGAAACTCATGTTCCCCGGGGGCCACATCAGCGTCATGGCCGCCCTCTTAAAGGGCCGGAAACACGTTATGAACTCCTCGAACATATCGATAAATAACTCTCTTTGCATTTGATTATTGTTTATGTGAGAGTAGAAATATTGTGCATAAGGAAATGTCTCTGATAGTACAACATTAATCCATTTAATCTTAAAACCTTCAAAATAAAAGCACGGGATATCTTTCTTCAATTTCTTTCAGAAAAGGTGACCGCGTGTCTTTAAAGCCGTCAGGGGGCCACATGAAACGATGCGGAGGGCCGGATTCGGCCCGCGGGCCTCGTGTTTGACCCCTCCATAACCCTGAGGCGTGCTCTACTCACTACAGGGAGCTGCACACGTGCATGCAGGGGAGGAGCTGCTCCACGCCGACGTCGCCCACGCAGTTGTTGTCGAGCTGCAGGCCGACGGGCCTCCGGAGGTGCTGCAGCACGTAGGCCAGCGCGCCGCACTCCGCCGGCCCGATGCCGCAGTACGTCAGCTTCAGGTGGTCCACCGCCAGCCGGCTCACGGCGGCCTCCGCCACCGCGCTCTCCTGCAGCTCGTAGATGCATTTGATGAGCCACACGAAGCCCGGCATGGCGTGCATGCTCTTCTTCTCCCCCGGCACGGGCGGCGGGATGGACTTGAAGTGCTCGCGCACGCCTTTGGACAGGCACCTCCCCACCTGGCGGGCCCTCCTGTCCACGGCGGCGCCGGGGCAGCAGCGGCGCCACAGGCCGCGGTGGCGCGGGGACAGGAGCCCGGACACGAAGGTGGCCGTGAGCTGCAGGTTGGGCGTCTCGGGGGCCGGAGCTCGGCCCTCCGGCCGGCTCGCGGGGGTCAGGCAGGCCCGGAAGCAGCCGCCGCTCCGGACAGGACGACGTGCAGCGCGGCGAAGAAGCACTGCGTCGTCACGTGGAGGAACTCGAAGCGCGCGCCGTGGGCGGAGGACACGCCCCCGCCGCGGCTGAGGAAGCCCACGCCGACGTCCTCCTCGGTCACGCCGCACGTCTCCAGCTGCGCGGCGGAGAACTCGTAGCGGCTGCTCCCGATCCCCTCGAAGGCCAGCTGGCCGAGGCGCAGCGCCGCGGGCAGGTTCTCCTGCAGCCAGCCGGGCCCCGCGGCGCCGCTCGGGGGGCCCCGGTGCCGGAAGAAGTGCTGCAGGACCATGAGGTGGACGTCGGTGACGGTCCGCGGGCCGCCGTCCCCGCGGCCGAGCAGCTCGGCGTGGCACTGGGAGACGCTCCAGCAGAACACGGGGCTGTGGCACAGGCCGAGGAGGGCGCTGTTGGAGCGCAGCGACCGCAGCACCTCGGCCGCCACGGCCGGGTCGCGGTGGTGCCGCCGCACGAAGCGCTCGATGCCGCCGGGGGAGAAGCCCCGCAGGAGGAGCTCCTTGCGGAGGTGCCTCTTCAGCGCGGGGCCCACGGCCTCCGGGCGGCTCGTCACCACCTTGCGGACCCCCTTGAGGAGCGAGCCCCGGATCAGGCCGAACAGCAGCGCGGGGACGGGGGCGCGCTGCGCCGGGCAGCAGAGCCACGGCTCGTCCGAGAAGGCCCACCGCAGCTCGTCCAGGCCGTCGAAGGTGAGCAGGACGCGGTGCGGCTGCTCCAGGATGAAGCGGAACACCTCCTCCTGCCCGCCGTCCGGCCAGCAGCAGTGCCGGAACAGCAGCTCGCGCACCGACAGCCGCCGCCGCTCCGAGTTCAGCCGGCGGCAGCTGAAGGGGAAGAGGAGCAGGAAGCCCCGCAGCGCGGCGCCCCGGGCCCACAGCTGGTGCATCCTCTGGAGCAGCGTGCTCTTCCCGCCGCCGGCGTCCCCGGACACCAGCACGGTGTCGGCCTCGGCGTTCACCGCCCCCGCCGAGCCCGCGACGTCCTCCAGGCCCAGCGGGGGGCCGCGGGCGTCTTGGTGGCCGTGAGCCGGCTCCAGCCGGGCCTCGGTGTAGATGTCGTCCAGGGACATGTGGCCGGTGCCCCCGTAGGAGCTGAGGAAGCAGGACTGAGCCGACACGGAGCTGCGGAGCTTCTTCTGGAACCTCAGGACCTCTGAGGCGAGAAGAAGTCTGGGCGTTACGCACGAGACGAGCTGCAGTACCCACAGAGGCCTGCAGGGGTTAGGGTTATACCTGGGTATTCTGTTTCTCTCAACCCTGTTTTATTTGTTGTACGAGTTTTGAAAGGAAACATTTAAATATTCATATTACATTATTATTACATGTCATTTAGCAGACACTTTTATCCAAAGAGACTCACAACAAGTGAATCAACCAAGAGAACAAACTAAGAACAACAAGAATACAGAGAGTAACATTTCTTCAAGAAAGTCGAACTACAAAAGTACCATGAGTAATACCATGAGTAATACCATGAGTAATACCATGAGTAATACCATGAGTAATACCATGAGTAATACCATGACTAATACCATGAGTAATACCATGAGTAATACCATGAGTAATACCATGACTAATACCATGAGTAATACCATGAGTAATACCATGACTAATACCATGAGTAATACCATGAGTAATACCATGAGTAATACTATGACTAATACCATGAGTAATACCATGAGTAATACCATGAGTAATAATATGACTAATACCATGAGTAATACCATGACTAATACCATGAGTAATACCATAAGTGATTCTATAAGTAAGAGTCATTTCAGTGCCACTGAAGTGTTAATCTGAGTTTTAATCCAGTTATAGTCTGAAGATGTGTTTTCAGAGACTTCCTGCTGTCCTGGTGTCAGAGGGGAGCTGGTTCCACCAATCAGGTGCCAGGACAGCAACAGTCTGGATGTAGAGTGACGAGCTGGAAGTTGGTTGGTTGTTGCCGAGCAGAGCAACCGTGATGGGATGTGAGGTGTGACCACATCCAGGATGTAGACGGGCCGATCCGTTCGTAGGACATGTCGGCTGTGGGTCAGTGGGTAGCAGGTCCGTCTGTCAATCACGGGTTGGAGGTTCAATCCCCGCGCTAGTCGACGTGTCCTTGAGCAAGGCACTTGACCCTGAGTGTGTCCCTGTCGCTGCTCGACGGTGTGAACGTAACAGGATGGAAGCGTCAGCTACATGACGTGTGATGTGCTCGGTGTCTCTGTGTCTGTGTTGTGTTCTGAGGTGCAGTGTGTCTGCATGTCGTCATGGTGACTCACCTGTGGGAGGAGTCACGTTCTCCCAGCTCAGAGATCCAGATTCCTGTTTCTGATCAACGACCTGCAGAACCAGCGCCGCCGCCGCTTCTCCTTTGGATCGGACTTTGTCCAGCAGACGTCTCGCCTACAGACGGGGAGGCGGAGCCATGAGAGGAAATACCATTGTTTACATTCTTTGGTTAAAGTTCATAAAAAAAGAGTTGATTCTACTGTCCAGACAGATAGCTTAGCTTAGCATAAGGCTTGAAACAGCGTGTCCAAAGGTAGAAGGATCCACCTCCAGCTCCTTGAAAGGTCCTCATGTTCAAGTCTAAAACAGACTCAATTAACTCTTCTATAACTTTATGAAACAATCATGTGACCTTTAGAAACCTTTAAACAGATTTATAAACAGAGTAATATTGACTGACACAGAAAAGAGAATTCATGAATAATATCTAGTTATAGGGGAAAAAAGTGATTCAAACTTTCCCTTTAGATGGAGCACAGACAACAACAACGCTGAGCAATATTAACATAAAACAAATTTTAACTCCAAACCAATTAAAAAAGGTACATAACAACAACAACAACCGGAAGTGTGCGTCCCACGTGGTACCTGCTGAGAGGGGGTGTGTATGGGCAGCCGCACGTCGTCGCAGTCCGTGGGCGCGAAGATGCCGCGCGCGACCAGAGCGCGCAGCGCGTCCTCCACGCAGCCCTGGAGCGCGCGCACCAGACCGGGTCTGCGAGCCACAAGAGTCTGAGTAGGAGTGCGCTGCTGGTCCTGGTCCTCCTCCTGGTCCTCCTCCTCCTCCTCCTCCTCCTCCTCCTCCTCCTCACGTGAGGAGCCGCGTCCCGGGACCGTGAAGTCGCCGCGCTGCCCCTCCGGCAGCGCCTGCGCGAGCGCGGCGCAGAGGAGCGCGCATGCGTCCGCGCCCTTCGCGCTCACCAGGTCCAGCAGCTGTCTGGCGCATGCGTACAGGGCCCGGCCCGGGGCCTGGACGCTGTGGTACTCCTCCTCCTGGAGCTGCCCGCGGGACAGCAGGAGGTCCAGGACCTGCTCCAGGGGCTCGGCCGAGCCGCCGCTGCACAGCGCGTGCACGATCTCCGCGCGACGCGTCAGCACGAGCTCCGGGGCCGACATGCTGGGTGGCGCGCGCCGTCCATACTCACACAGGCACGCTGTCACACCCAGTTCACCAGCTGCATGGGCAACGCCCACTCCTACGTCATCACGGGCACCCGCTGAGGTGCGGTGGGCCACAAGGGAGTGGGTGGGCAGTGAGGTCAGCATGACGTCACCATGACGTCACCATGAGGTCACCATGAGGTCAGCATCCTCACTGACAACACGGGTTGTTGATGTTGATCCATAAGCACTGAATAAGTCGTGTATGTGTGTGTGTGTGTATGGATGTGTGTGTTAATGTTGCACAATCAAAACAAAACAATAAAACCTGAAAATAAACGTTCACACAAACACCAGAGTGACGTAGCGGCCCTCAGTGACGTAGTGGCCCTCAGTGACGTAACGGCCCTCAGTGACGTAACGGCCCTCAGTGACGTAGTGGCCCTCAGTGACGTAGCGGCCCTCAGTGACGTAACGGCCCTCAGTGACGTAGCGGCCCTCAGTGACGTAGTGGCCCTCAGTGACGTAGTGGCCCTCAGTGACGTAACGGCCCTCAGTGACGTAGCGGCCCTCAGTGACGTAGTGGCCCTCAGTGACGTAACGGCCCTCAGTGACGTAACGGCCCTCAGTGACGTAGCGGCCCTCAGTGACGTAGCGGCCCTCAGTGACGTAACGGCCCTCAGTGACGTAGCGGCCCTCAGTGACGTAGTGGCCCTCAGTGACGTAGTGGCCCTCAGTGACGTAGTGGCCCTCAGTGACGTAACGGCCCTCAGTGACGTAGCGGCCCTCAGTGACGTAGTGGCCCTCAGTGACGTAGCGGCCCTCAGTGACGTAGCGGCCCTCAGAGTAACGTTGACTATGTTCTGACCTTTCAGGGTGTGATGTGACCCCAGGAGACTTTCGCCCTGTCTCCCCTCCACCTGTCAACCACCGCTCTGCTTCTCTTCTGCATTCCTGAACCGGTTCCTGACCAATGAAATCCCTGAATGAGACGTGACGTCACAGTGGAGGTGCAGGCGGCTCAATGCACTTCCCTGTTATTGTAACAGAGGAACCACCTGATGTTGAATTCACTTTCCTCACGCACAGCGCCCAGGGGGCGGGGCCTGTCCACTGAGGAGACCACGAAAGAGGAATTATAGATATGTTTAGATAAAAAGCAGAAGTTGTGCATCTGTTCAGCTTCTTTTGACACATTTACGAGAAAAAACAACAAAATGTCACTGAAGAGTGAAACCTGCAGGTCCGAGCTGAGGCTGCTCACAGCTGCACGTCGCTCACGTGACCACTAGGTGGCGCCACTGCATCAAGAAAACAACCAGGCTCGTTCCAGAGGCACTTTTAAATGTGTATTTAAAGAATAAGACTTTCTAAAGTGTTCTATCATCAGTTGCAACATACACAGGGAATATGTGACGTCATTTGGACTATATAAGCTTTTGCATTGTTAATATTAGATGTTATTATATATGTGAAATATTCATATATGAGGATTACGGAAATGAGTTTGAATAAGATGAGTTGCACAGGAGTCAGAGATCCTGATCTTGAGTTGGCAGCAAAACAATGTGTTTGCATGGTCAGGTCAAAGGGTCAGAGGTCAAAGGGTCAAGGGCCAGAGGTCAAAGGGTCAGAGGCTGCCGTTCCTGATTAATATATATAAAATAATAATAAGTGCTGAACCTGGATTGAAGGCTAATTAATAATAATAAACTCCTCATGCTGCTTCAGGTTGTTTTGGGTTTGTGTGTGTCTGTGTGTGTGTCTGTGTGTCTGTCTGTCTGTGTGTCTGTGTGTGTCCAGTGCGGCCCAGTTTCAGGGTTCTGGTCTCCGGCGTCAAGCTCTGGGTTCAGGGTCCTGCTGGAGGTCAGCTCAGGCACCCTGCGGGGCAGCTCGTCTGAGGGGTCCTAATGGAGGTCAGCTCAGGCACCCTGCGGGGCAGCTCGTCTAAGGGGTCCTGCTCGTTGTCTTCATTCCTCCAGCTTCACATCCTCCATTGAGACCTCCAGCAGAACATCAAAGAGCCTTTGATGTCTGAAGAGAACGAGAGAGAAAGAGAGAACCAGAGAGAGAGAGAGATAGAGAGAACCAGAGAGAGAGAGAACCAGAGAGAGAGATAGAGAGCTCCACGGTCTGCTGGACCAGAGGAACCTTCATTCTCTTCATTATCTTCGATAAAAATCGAGAGTCGAGAGTTCGTCAGGAACAGGTCGGACTTTAATAAAAGTTTATTTCCCCCTTGGCACAGATCTGCTATCAAATAAATAAAGCAAAGAATCAAATACAATATAAACTAAACAAGGTCATGAGGAGGGAGGAAAGGAGACCAACGGCTTCCTTCACCACGCCAAGTGAAGGAGGAGGAGGAGGCTCCTCCCCCAGCGGCTTATTCATCATAAATAAACATTGTTCCTGCATGATGCTGTTCATCAGACACTCTGTGCATCAGTCAAGATGTTGAGACATGGAGTTAGAAACAGAGTTAGTGGTGCAACAAATATCAGAATAACATGAGGCTCTTTATACAGAGGAAGAGGATGATGAAGATGGAGTGACACAAGAGGCATTTAATATATATATATATATATATATATGAATATATATATATAAATAAATATATAAATAAATATAAATACATAATTATGTATATATAAATAAATATATATATATATATATTAATATATAAATATATATACATTTATATATATATATACATATAAATATATGTATTAATATATAAATATTATATATATATATAATAATATAACATATATATATATATATAATTAAAGAAGAAAACAAACCTTCAGGTTGATTTAGAGAGCTGAACATGAAGAGCATTATTCTGGTTCCAAATATATAAATATTGTTCTGGTAAAAGAGGCATGAGAGTTTTTGACTAAAGATTAAAAAAAGGAAGCAAACTCCAGAGGAAGAACAACGGCTCTCCCAACTCTCACCAAATACTGCAGAGGTGCTCTTGAGCAAGGCAGTAGCTTTCCACTGCCGGGTCCCATGGGAGAACCAGACCGCCTGCAGCTGTGGCAGAGGGCGAGGGGCGGGGTGGAGGAAACAATCCAACATGGAGGCTACAGTTTGAAGGCGGGTGGTCCTGGGGGTCTGGTTCTCAGAGGCCTTTGAGGGTCTCAGCCCTGGAGGTCTGGAGGTCTGGAGGTCTGGGGGTCCCTGAAGAGTCTGAGTCAGAGTTGAAGGCTGAGGCTCATCAGAAGTCAAACAGTCAAAACATCTCCAGAGTGAAGACGAGTCTCTGAGGCAGCAGGTAGGTCCAGCCTCAGAGGGGGCGGGGCCTATGTTCTGGTCCTCGACTACAGGAAAGCTTCTGATGGGGAAACACAGACGTCACATGACCGACGTCACATGACAAAGACGTCACATGACCGGCACATGACAGACGACACATGACCGTCACATGACCGACGTCACTTGACAAAGACATCACATGACCGTCACATGACAGACGTCACATGACCGATGTCACATGACCGACATCACATGACCAAAGCTGATGCAGTTTGTAACACGTCGTGTCAGAGTCTGAACACCGAGTCACGGTCACATCAACAGGTAACGGTCGAGGTAGCAGCGGGTTGGGATCTCTTCTTCTTCTTTCCTTTGTAACGTTTAGAAATGTTTCCTTCACGTGTTCCTTCACGTGTTTCCGTCACATGTTCCTTCACGTGTTTCCTTCACGTGTTTCCTTCACGTGTTCCTTCACGTGTTTCCATCACATGTTCCTTCACGTGTTTCCTTCACGTGTTCCTTCACGTGTTTCCTTCACGTGTTTCCTTCACGTGTTCCTTCACGTGTTTCCTTCACGTGTTCCTTCACGTGTTTCCGTCACATGTTCCTTCACGTGTTTCCTTCACGTGTTTCCGTCACATGTTCCTTCACGTGTTTCCTTCACGTGTTTCCATCACGTTCCTTCACGTGTTTCCTTCACGTGTTTCCGTCACATGTTCCTTCACGTGTTCCTTCACGTGTTTCCTTCACGTGTTTCCGTCACATGTTCCTTCACGTGTTTCCTTCACGTGTTTCCTTCACGTGTTTCCATCACATGTTCCTTCACGTGTTTCCTTCACGTGTTTCCATCACGTTCCTTCACGTGTTTCCTTCACGTGTTCCTTCACGTGTTTCCGTCACATGTTCCTTCACGTGTTCCTTCACGTGTTTCCTTCACGTGTTCCTTCACGTGTTTCCTTCACGTGTTTCCTTCACGTGTTCCTTCACGTGTTTCCGTCACATGTTCCTTCACGTGTTTCCTTCACGTGTTTCCTTCACGTGTTTCCATCACATGTTCCTTCACGTGTTTCCTTCACGTGTTCCTTCACGTGTTTCCGTCACATGTTCCTTCACGTGTTTCCTTCACGTGTTTCCATCACATGTTCCTTCACGTGTTTCCTTCACGTGTTTCCTTCACGTGTTCCGTCACATGTTCCTTCACATGTTCCTTCACATGTTCCTTCACGTGTTTCCTTCACGTGTTTCCATCACATGTTCCTTCACGTGTTTCCTTCACGTGTTCCTTCACGTGTTTCCTTCACGTGTTTCCTTCACGTGTTCCTTCACGTGTTCCGCGCTCATGTTCCTTCACGTGTTTCCTTCACGTGTTCCTTCACGTGTTTCCGTCACGTGTTCCTTCACGTGTTTCCTTCACGTGTTTCCTTCACGTGTTTCCTTGAATCTTCATTTTCATAAACCTGCCGACAGCTTTACTCACAAACCCCCACGAGCTTCAAGTGTCGTGACACACACACACACACACACACACACACACACACACACACACACACACACACACACACACACACACACACACACACACACACACACACACACACACACACACACACACATCGTCCTCCTCTCCTCCCATCATCCTCCTCTCTTCCCATGATCCTCCTCTCCTCCCATCATCCTCCTCTCCCATCATCCTCCTCTCCTCCCATGATCCTCTCCTCCCATGATCCTCCTCTCCTCCCATCATCCTCCTCTCCTCCCATGATCCTCCTCTCCTCCCATCATCCTCCTCTCCTCCCATCATCCTCCTCTCCTCCCATGATCCTCTCTTCCCATGATCCTCCTCTCCTCCCATCATCCTCCTCTCCTCCCATGATCCTCCTCTCCTCCCATCATCCTCCTCTCCTCCCATCATCCTCCTCTCCTCCCATGATCCTCCTCTCTTCCCATGATCCTCCTCTCCTCCCATGATCCTCCTCTCCTCCCATCATCCTCCTCTCTTCCCATGATCCTCCTCTCCTCCCATGATCCTCTCCTCCCATCATCCTCCTCTCTTCCCATGATCCTCCTCTCCTCCCATGATCCTCCTCTCCTCCCATCCTCCTCCTGTCCTCCCATGAGTCTCTGCAGTGCAGTGGCGAGGACGCTCCAGCAGGGGGCTCATGCCTGGTAGAAGTGGTGGTAGTGGTGGTGGTGCTCGTGGTGATGGTGGTGCTCGTGGCGCTGCACCGTCTGAGCCGGCCCCTCCCCCTCGTACGGCAGGAGCTGCTCCTTCTCCCCCGGCGGCCCCGGGGCCCGGCGGCCCTCCTTGGACCGCTGCTTGTGCTTGCGGTAGGGGGCCGTGGACTGGTGGGGGGGGGTCTGGCTGGGTTTCGCCGTGGGGGGCGGGGCCCCCCGGCTCCGCATCACCCGGCCCCCTCCGCCGGCCGGCCTGGGAGGCGTGCGGCTGTGTGTCTTGGGGGACCGGAGGCCGTGTTTCCCCGAGTCCGGGCCTCGCGTGCGGGCTGGGTGGAGGCCGACGGGGGGGGCGGAGCCCACGACAGTCTGTAGGCGGCGGTGCTGCTGCTGCTGGGGGGGGTGGGAGTGGGCGTGGCCATTCTCTCGCTCGTGGGAGCGAGAGCGAGTCTGGTTGGACGGGCCCGTCTGAGGCTCCGCCTTCGTCGGCTCCGGGGTCGGCGCTGCGAGGGAGACGACGAAAGATGATTAATTTAACAAGATAACAAATACAGAAGAAGAATAATAACTAAATATATGTATATATACACAAGAAGAAGAACTAAATATATATAAATATAAATACAGAAGAATAACTAAATATATATAAATATATATATCAATATAAATATATATAAATACAGAAGAAGAATAACTAAATATATATAAATATATATATAAATACAGAAGAAGAATAACTAAATATATATCAATATATATATATAAATATATAAATACAGAAGAAGAATAACTAAATATATATATAAATATATATATATAAATACAGAAGAAGAAGAAGAACTAAATATATATATTAATATATATATATATATATACATGTCCCTGTGTGTTGCTGTAGCCTTGAACACTTGATGTCTTGTGCTGCCGCTGCTCAGATATTGATTCTGGCTGTAGGCTCCTCCCCCTAACGGCTCTGAGTAATGAGGCCCCTGGATGCAGCTTCAAAGCCCCGCCCCCTCCCTCTCTAAAGCCCCCCCCCCTAAAGCCCCCATCCACTCACCGGCTCCGAAGCGCGACGTGTAGTTCTCGATGCCCGCCAGGTCCAGGTAGTGGTTCCGGCGCTCTAGGTTCTCGTCCACGCTGTGGCAGCCGGGCGCCGCGGGCTGCTCGCCGTGGCGCCGCCTGTAGACACGAGCGGCGCCGCATTAGGTCAGAGTCTGGAACCGGAGGACTCGGGAGCAGAGAAACACCTGGTGCTTGTGATCGGGACGTGAGCACAGTCATCGTTAGAGGAGAGAGGTTTAAACCTCAGACTCTCTTCAGACTCTCTTCAGACTCCTTCAGACTCCTTCAGACTCTCTTCAGAGTCTCTTCAGACTCCTTCAGACTCTCTTCAGACTCTCAGACTCTCTTCAGACTCTCAGACTCCTTCAGACTCTCTTCAGAGTCTCTTCAGACTCCTTCAGACTCCTTCAGACTCTCTTCAGACTCCTTCAGACTCTCAGACTCTCTTTAGACTCTCTTCAGACTCTCAGACTCTCTTCAGA
>NC_079391.1:972916-995416 GCF_029220125.1 Pseudoliparis swirei | reverse complement strand
AGTGTGCTGTCGAGGGCGACACCAGACTCTTCGCCTGAGGGAGGGGAGACCGAGGAGTTGTCTATAGTAAGGTGGAAACTGGGATGCTTGGTGAGAGTGGACTTGGAGCCAATGAGGACAACCTCGGTTTTATTGCTGTTCAATTTGAGGAAGTTTGAGGTGAACCAGTCTTTGATTTCCTGTAAACAGGCACAGAGGGGTGAGGGCGGAACGTGGAAGAGGGTTTGGAGGAAACATAGAGTTGGGTGTCGTCCGCGTAACAGTGGAATTGAATGTTATGTTTGCGGAAAATGAGTCCAAGTGGGAGGAGGTAGATGATAAACAGGATAGGACCAAGGACAGAGCCCTGGGGAACACCGGAGGAGAGGGGGGAGGGGTGTGATGTGAATGAACTGAGGGGTGTGATGTGAATGAACTGAGTACGGCCAGAGAGATATGAGTGAAACCATGAAAGGGGTGTGTCTGAAATTCCAATGGAGGCTAGTCGATCAAGGAGGATGGAGTGGGAGATGGTGTCGAAGGCGGCGCTCAGATCGAGGAGGATGAGGATTGATAATAATCCAGAGTCCGCTGCCATGAGGAGGTCATTTGTGATTTTGATGAGGGCTGTTTCTGTGCTGTGAGGGGGCCGAAAACCGGACTGGAACTGTTCATATAGGTTATTGTTGGAGAGGTGAGTCTGAATCTGAGATGCCACTGTTTTTTCTAGGATTTTAGAGAGAAATGGTAGGTTGGAAATGGGACGGAGGTTATTAAAAATGTTGGGGTCTAAACCAGGTTTCTTGAGTATTGGAGTAACAGCAGCAGATTTGAGAGGTGATGGGACAGAACCAGAGGTGAGGGAGGAGTGGATGATGGCTGTTATCAGGGGTAGCAGAGAGGGGAGGGAGGTTATGACCAGGGAGGATGGGAGGGGGTCGAGTTGGCAGGTGGATGGCTTGGAAGTCTGGATGATGGTGTAGTGGTGGTGGTGGTGTAGTGGTGGTGGTGGTGGTGGTGGTGGTGATGGTGTAGTGGTGGTGGTGGTGTAGTGGTGGTGTTGATGGTGTAGTGGTGGTGGTGGTGGTGGTGGTGGTGTTGATGGTGTAGTGGTGGTGGTGGTGGTGGTGTAGTGGTGGTGGTGGTGGTGTAGTGGTGGTGGTGGTGGTGGTGTTGATGGTGTAGTGGTGGTGGTGGGCCTACCTTGCAGCCGGTAGAGCTCATCTCCCCTCCTCTCTGCTTCCTCCATGTCGTCCTGTCAGAGGAAGAGAAGCAGAAACATGAGCGATGGAGGAGATCATCGTCATGACGACAGAGACGTTATAACATCAGAGACTCAGACCCTGCACCACCTCCACTGTGGTCTGCACCTCCCTTCAGACCCCGCCGGCTGCTCCTGGTCGACACATCCATTTTGGGGACGACCCCTCGTGACCTCTCAGGTCTTCTGACGAGCAATCTGGGTTAAAGATGCAGGATGAGGTCATCGCTCCAGAGGTCACCTCCACATGCTCAAACTGAAGAACACGTCACGGGCCTCACTCCTCCCTCCTTTGTGAGGAAGAACATCCAGTAACCGCCTTTCATTTATTCATTTATAGTATTTATTGTATTTTGGTCCACAGTGTTTACTCATGTAGCCATGTTGTCTTCAGTCACGTGACCAGATGAACAATAGATGTCATGTGACCAGGTGAACAATAGATGTCATGTGACCAGATGAACAATAGATGTCATGTGACCAGATGAACAATAGATGTCATGTGACCAGGTGAACAATAGATGTCATGTGACCAGATGAACAATAGATGTCATGTGACCAGGTGAACAATAGATGTCATGTGACCAGATGAACAATAGATGTCATGTGACCAGATGAACAATAGATGTCATGTGACCAGGTGAACAATAGATGTCATGTGACCAGATGAACAATAGATGTCATGTGACCAGATGAACAATAGATGTCATGTGACCAGGTGAACAATAGATGTCATGTGACCAGATGAACAATAGATGTCATGTGACCAGATGAACAATAGATGTCATGAGACCAGGTGAACAATAGATGTCATGTGACCAGATGAACAATAGATGTCATGTGACCAGATGAACAATAGATGTCATGTGACCAGATGAACAATAGATGTCATGTGACTAGATGAACAATATATGTCATGTGACCAGATGAACAATAGATGTCATGAGACCAGGTGAACAATAGATGTCATGTGACCAGATGAACAATAGATGTCATGTGACCAGATGAACAATAGATGTCATGTGACCAGATGAACAATAGATGTCATTTGACTAGATGAACAATAGATGTCATGTGACCAGATGAACAATAGATGTCATGTGACCAGGTGAACAATAGATGTCATGTGACCAGATGAACAATAGATGTCATGTGACCAGATGAACAATAGATGTCATGTGACTTGATGAACAATAGATGTCATGTGACCAGATGAACAATAGATGTCATGTGACCAGATGAACAATAGATCAAGTCAAGTCAGTCAAGTCTTTTATTGTCAGATACACAGAATGACACAGGGTCAGACTGGGCACTGAAATTCTTAGGACAAGGCCCCACACAACAACTACCATAGCATAACGCAACATAACATGACATACACTCTGTACAATTACTCTGAACATAATACTAACAACATATAATACACATAATAAACTAACCTACAGACAAATGGGAGTAGCAGGTAGTGAAAGCAGGTAGTGCAATAAAAAGTGTAAGTACAAGGATGAAAGTGACAGTGTATGGAAAGTGACGAGTGCAAAAGTGTCGATCGTGTGTCAGTGTCCATTGAGCAGCCTGATGGCTCTCGGGAAGAAACTGTTCTCCAGTCTCTGTGTGCGAGACCGGATCCTACGGGACGCCTTCCAGAGGCAGCGGGGTGAACAGGCTGAAGGCTGATGATGGCAGTCCTTTAGGATCCAGTCTTCCTGAGGCATCGTGTGGTCTGTGTCCTGCAGGGAGCTCACTACCGATGATGAACTCCAGTCCTGACCACACGGGTCGGGCCTGCGTCCTTGGCTGTGCAGCTCCCACACTGTGATGCAGTCAGGATGCTTTCTATTGGGCATCTGGAGACATTGGTGAGGATGACTGAATCCATGCCAAACTTCTTCAGTCTCCTCAGGAAGAAGAGGCGCTTCCGGGCCGCTTTGACCAGCTTGTCTGTGTGAGCAGACCAGGTGAGGTCGTTGCTGATGTTGACCCCGAGGAACCTGAAGCAGCTGACCATTTCCACTGCAGAGCCGTTGATATGCAGGGGTGCTCCTCCACCTGCCGTCTCCTAAAGTCCACAATCATCTCCTTTGTCCTGCTGATGTTGAGAGAGAGGCTATTATCCTGACACCATGTAGTCAGGGTAGCAACCTCCTCTCTGGAGGCTGACTCATCATTGCCAGTAATGAGGCCCACAGTGATGTGACCAGATGAACAATAGATGTCATGAGACCAGATGAACAATAGATGTCAAGGTGTTGAGCATTCCCTCCCCTAAAGGGGCGGGGCATTCCATCATTAAGGGGCGGGGCATTCCCTCCCTAAGGGGGCGGGGCATTCCCTCCCTAGGGGGGTGTGTTGCCATGCTGCTCGTGCCGCTGCCTCCTGGCCGGCTCGTCACTAAAGACGGGAGTTGCTTCTCGATTGGTTTTCCCTGGTTAAATTAAAGTCATATATTGTTCTCACGTAAAAACAAACTTCTTTAACGATGCCGATCTCCGACACGGCGCCGTGCCCGGCGTCTCAATTACAGCGTTTAAACGTCTAAATATGAGCACTGTGACGCTCTGTAGGAGTTCAGGAGGTAATTGCAGGACGGCAGCGTGGAGGTTCTGAGTTGAGGGCCGGTCCTGGGGCTATTTCTGTGGCGCGCTGTCACTGCAGCGATGCGTTCAGGGACTCGTGTTTAATCCCGGCCTGTTGTTGTCGCCCCTCTGCTGGCAGCGTGTCGGAGCATACCGGAGCCTGGAGGGACACGGGAGCCGGCTGTGGAGAGGCTCAGGTGTCCGGGAGGCGCTGCAGTCACCTGGCCCACAAACCATTACTCAGGGGTGTGTGTGTGTGTGTGTGTGTGTGTGTGTGTGTGTGTTATCAACATCCTGGGTCTACAGGTCTGAAGGCTGCATTACAGTCAAAGTCGTGTGTATTAGTGTGTGATTGTCGGGAGGTCCCAGCGGGCCTCTGGGCCTCCCGGCTGTCAGCGGCCCCTGATCGGGCGCCAGGGCTCGGCGGCCAAGACCCGAGAACAGCTCATCAGGACCGGGCCCGGCGGCCTCCTGCTCGCCCCGACCCGAGGACACGCCCCCTTCAGCTGAATTCATGAATTACTGATGGTAAAAACAGCTGTTCAACATCTCTAGTGCACACACACACACACATATACACATCTACACACACACACATCTACACACACACAGCCCACACACACACATCTACACACACACACATCTACACACACACATCTACACACACATCTACACACACACACATCTACACACACACATACAGCCTACACATACACACACCACCTACGCAAATGCACACATATCTACACACATGCACACACACACACACCTGCAAACATGCGCGCACACACACACCTCCACACCTCCACACACACCTCCACACACACACCTCCACGGTGTGGTTCGTGTCTATTCATTCAGACTCGTGCTGTACGTCAGCTCCACTCTGACAACAGGATCAGAGTGGAGGACGTTCCAGAGGACGTGTGGATGTTTGCACACGTGTCGTTTGCCCTCTAATTTCTTTATTTTTCATCCCTTTCTTTTTTCTCTCCGCGTCAGATTAACTTTGCAAACAGTGCGGGTCACATGACCTCGCCACATCAAAGGCTCCTGAAGGGCTCCGTGGAATACGAGCAAAAGATTTACAGCCTCCACCTCTCCAGAGACATGCCGACGTGATGCCCCCCCCTCCCCCCCTCTTCTCTCTTTCTGTGTGTCATGTGTGAAGTTGGCCAACACTTTAATGACCCATTTACTCAACTTTAACACCTGCACAGATTATCTTTTACAGCCCCTCGGGCACTAAGCCTCACCTGTAACTCAAGGTAACAGCCTTTATTAGCTTGAATGTTGAGACTCCGCCCACTCCTTGTTTTTGTTTTTTTGTGTGTGTAATGATTCCTTCTGGTCACATGACATCTATTACACCTGTCCATCCTGGAGAGGGATGGACAGGTGTAATAGATGAATCTCCTCCTCTGTTGCTCTCCTGAAGGGTTCTTACCTTCTTCAGGGAGTTGTTCCTGATCCGATGTGAGGTCAAAGGTCAAAGATGTCTATATATACAGATTGTAAAGCACTCAAACTTCTAATTTGTGAAAATGGGCTCTACAAATAAACTGAATTGAAAAATGTAATTGAATCTGTACGCTGTTCACCTCGGAGGAGGCGAGGCGTCGGAGGCAGCTGGAGACGAAGAGGCCGCTCCTCTTCTCACGGAAACACTTACACCAAACTACAGCCATGGCGCTCTTTATTTATTAATAAATTAGTTTTTTATGTCCGTGTAACTTATAACATGTGAAGTTCTCAAAAGTCTTGAAATTCAAATTTAAAAAATATTCATCTCTCGTGCCCCATCTGGAATGCCGTGGCGCCCCACTAGAGGGACGCGCCCCACAGTTTGAGAACCACTGCCCTCCCCCAGCAGCACTGGGCCTCATCACGAACATCCTCTCCTCTTCTTTGGTGTGTGAGAAATAAAAAGTGCATGTGATGCAGAGCCAGTAGTGACCACTCGTCTTCAGCTCAGTGTCTGTGCACCCACCAATAGAAACGCCTCGCTCCTCATTCAGCAGCGTAAGCCCCGCCCACTACGTCCAAACTCAACTCCTAGATTTTCATTTTGAGAGCGAATTTTTTTAATTCGCTGCAACAAATTCTAATTTAACAAAACTAAAAATTAATTTACTTACAAACGAGGAATTTGCTTTTATTTTTTTCTTCGTAATACAAAAACAAATCATGAGACCCGTAATGTCCCCGCTGTGTTGAGGAGTTTATATATACATTTAATACACTCTGTAATTACACGGCGTGTTTCAGCCTCAGTAAACAAGGCATCATAAATAGACACTTCAGTGACTCCAGTGGAGCCGAGGGGACGGATTCTATTCAGCAGAGGGCAGTTAGGATGTAGGACATGGATGAGCAGACCCCGCCTCTCTCTCTCAGACTAATGATGGGTTCACAGTGAGTGATTATTGTGAATGCTCTGGGGGAAAAAACTTGGTTTGGTTTTAGTTTTAACAGAAAGCACCGAGTGGTACCTCCGTGTTGAGGATCTTTGATACGCATTGGGACTCTTCTCTCCCGCTGACCAGCTGGAAGTCGCCCGTGAGAAACGAGCGACTTTCCCCAAACACCGTACGGGCGAAACCAGTTCTCCCCCTCTTTATTTATTTATTTTTAATCTGCCATCTTTATTATTTTTCTCTCTCATCCTCATCCCCCACCTCTGTAAAGTCCAACGCACCCCAGGAGGAGGAGCCTCCGAGGCCCTCACACCACAGGAGGAGGAGGAGCCACCGAGGCCCTCACACCCCAGAATGTTGATCTCACACACACACACACACACACACACCTCTGTAAAGTCTCTGGTCTCCTGCACATGAAGCTAGACGTCTCCTTGTCTCCTCGTCTCCTCCCTACCTCCACATGTCGAGATAGAGAAGACGATCCCAAAGCTGCTCAGAAAGACGTCAGCGTGTCTCAGACACTGATCTGGTCCTCCAGGTGGAGCAGAGGCTCCGCCTCCGCCCGTCTGTAAGGGCGGAGCCTCTCTGATCAGCAGCTCTCCGTACAGCGAGCAGATATTTGGGGAAACAAAGCAAAACCTCAGCTGCTAATCCTCCAGAGCGGCGGAGCACATTCCCCCAGAAGCCTTTGATCTCTGCATCCGGACAGCTGACTCCACGCCGCTCGCCGCACGCGTGAGCAGCTGTGCACACGCGTGAGCGTCGCTCCTTCACACCACAGGGACACGCTTCACACCTCGGGAGCAGCGTAGCGTGTTGAGTGTGTGAGGCGTGTGAGGCGTGTGATGAGTGGGTGAGGCGTGTGTGAGGCGTGTGTGAGGCGTGTGATGAGTGTGTGAGGCGTGTGATGAGGTGAAGTGTGTGAGGCATGTGAGGCGTGTGAGGCGTGTGATGAGTGGGTGTGAGTGTGTGAGGCATGTGTGAGGTGTGAGGTGTGTGAGTGTGTGAGGCGTGGTGATGTGAGTGCGTGAGTGATGAGTGTGAGGCGTGTGAGGCGTGATGAGGTGGTGTGTGAGGCGTGTGATGAGTGTGTGAGGCGTGTGAGGCGTGTGAGGCATGTGAGGCGTGTGTGAGGCGTGTGATGAGTGTGTGAGGCGTGTGTGAGGCGTGTGATGAGTGTGTGAGGCGTGTGTGAGGCATGTGATGAGTGTGTGAGGCGTGTGTGAGGCGTGTGATGAGTGGGTGAGGTGTGTGTCAGGCGTGTGATGAGTGTGTGAGGCATGTGATGAGTGTGTGAGGCGTGTGATGAGTGTGTGAGGCGAGTGATGAGTGTGTGAGGCGGTGTGAGGCGTGTGAGGTGAGGCGTGTGAGGCATGTGATGAGTGTGGCGTGTGTGAGGCGTGTGTGAGGTGATGAGTGAGGCGTGTGAGGCGTGTGATGAGTGGGTGAGGCGTGTGTGAGGCATGTGATGAGTGTGTGAGGCGTGTGTGAGGCATGTGATGAGTGTGTGAGGCGTGTGTGAGGCATGTGATGAGTGGGTGAGGCGTGTGTCAGGCATGTGATGAGTGTGTGAGGCATGTGATGAGTGTGTGAGGCGTGTGATGAGTGTGTGAGGCGTGTGATGAGTGTGTGAGGCGTGTGTGAGGCGTGTGATGAGTGGGTGAGGCGTGTGTGAGGCATGTGATGAGTGTGTGAGGCGTGTGAGGCATGTGATGAGTGTGATGAGTGTGTGAGGCGTGTGAGGCATGTGATGAGTGTGTGATGAGTGTGTGTGAGGCGTGTGATGAGTGTGTGAGGCGTGTGATGAGTGTGTGAGGCGTGTGTGAGGCATGTGATGAGTGTGTGAGGCGTGTGATGAGTGTGTGAGGCGTGTGTGAGGTGTGAGGCGTGTGTGAGGCGTGTGATGAGGCGTGTGATGAGTGAGTGTGTGAGGCGTGTGTGAGGCGTGTGATGAGTGGGTGAGGCGTGTGTGAGGCATGTGATGAGTGTGTGAGGCGTGTGTGAGGCGTGTGTGAGGCATGTGATGAGTGTGTGAGGCGTGTGTGAGGCGTGTGATGAGTGTGTGAGGCGTGTGTGAGGCGTGTGTGAGGCATGTGATGAGTGTGTGAGGCGTGTGTGAGGCGTGTGTGAGGCGTGTGATGAGTGTGTGAGGCGTGTGTGAGGCGTGTGTGAGGCGTGTGATGAGTGTGTGAGGCGTGTGTCAGACACAGGTTGATGGATTCCAGGACGTTCCCCCAGACATGTTGTGAAGTCTCAGACGTTGACATGAGGTGAGAACATGAACTCGTCGTCTTAAACCAACAAGAAGGATCCAGACGTGTTCATCAGAGTCACAGAACCACCTGATGAAGCTGATGGAGGTTCCTTCACTCCAGAGTCTCTGAACCGCCACAGAACACCTTTATGGAGGGAACCGAGGGTCCACGAGGAGAACCTCCTCCAGGACCTCCTCAGGCTCTGAGGGATGGAGGGGACACGCGATGCTGGATGCCACATTAAAGCCAGCTGCAGGTCCTGGACCCTCCAGGTCCCCCAGACCCCCGGCTGCATGCTGACGTCAGCCTGAGACCTCTAACGCCATCTCCTCATGAAAAAAACCCAAAACAATCCCGGAGCCCCTCGATGGCCAGGTGCTGCCCCCCCCCTCCCCCGTGAGGGCCTCTTCTCTCTGGTGAGGGGCTTCAAACTTTTCCTCCTCCTCCTCTTCTTCAAAGAGCAACAACAGGCCCCCGGTCCCTGGGGAGCACAGAGGGGGCAGACCCTGGTGGGGGGGGGGGGGCAGAGACATCACAAGAGGCCGGTGGGAAAAGAAAACGCTCAGCAAGGGGACAGGAAGAGGAGAACAAATATATATATATATATTTTATTTATTTTGTATTTAATTTTATTTATTTATATGAGCTTGTGAATTGAGAACCATACAGGTCCACAGGCGGAGAACGTGTGACCTGGATCTCATGTGTGGAGACCCTCAGACCCTCAGACCCCCAGACCCTCCTGCTCTAGGACCCCCAGACCCTCAGACCCTCCTGCTCTCAGACCCCCAGACCCTCAGACCCCCAGACCCTCAGACCCTCCTGCTCTCAGACCCCCAGACCCTCAGACCGTCCTGCTCTCAGACCCACAGACCCTCAGACCCCCAGACCGTCCTGCTCTCAGACCCCCAGACCCTCCTGCTCTCAGACCCCCAGACCCCCCCGTCTGCAAAGCTCAAACATCCGACTGCAGGACTCATGGAAACGTCATTCAGATCTCAAGTGCATCATTAGGATCCATCAGTGACCTCCATTGACATGTATTAAACACCACCGAAGAAGAAGCGGCTCCTCAGACCGGCGGCTGCGTGGAGACGGCTTTGTTCTGGGAACGCCGTCTGGAAAAGATCAAAAGAATTCCAGCGTGGACTTCCTGCTGCCGACACCCGACCCACATTCTGCTGGACCGGCTCAGATGGGGCTCTACAGACCACCGGCTCTACAGACCCCCTCACCAGGTACCACAGCAGCTCGGAAAGAGTCCTCTAGACCACTAGTCCTCTAGTCTCCACAGAGAGCTTCTGGTCCTGTGAGACCCTCAGGGTCTGGGACTCCTCCTGAGACCTGAAGCCCCTTAACGTCTTTAAAGTCATTTAAATTAAACTAATTTAACACGTGAGACCATTGAGGGAATCTGTAACGCATCTTTAGAGTGAAATACATACATGAAGAGAAGAGTAAAGCCAATGAAGCATTAAGTATGAAACACATGAACACACACATATATTATATATGTATGTAGGATATATGTGTGTTTACAAAACATCACAGGATGAATATGAAATACGGATGTTTTGATTCTCTTTATAATCACAAAGACAGACACACACACACACACACACACACACACACACACACACACACACACACACACACACACACACACACACACACACACACACACACACACACACACACACACCTTCATCCCGACACATGTTCTACGCTCCGTGGCTCACGGGCAGAGCGGTCGTCCCGTAACCACGAGGTTGCCGGTTCGATGCCCCGCTCTCCCCATAGTTGCATGTTGAAGTGTCCTTGAGCAAGGCACTGAAGCCCCAGTTTCTCCCAGGTCTTCACTGCAGCTTCATAACTACAGACGGGTCAATGCAGAGAATAATTTACCCACAGGATCAATAAAGGATATTCTCTCTCTCTCTCGCCGCGGCTAGCAAAGCTATCACAGAGAGAACTGCCTGCAGAAGACAGAACAATGGTGGACTTTGGACCCGACTCCGAACCAGAAGATATTTCTGCTGCCTTAAACTTCCTCAAGTTTGACGCATGACGTCATGCAAATAAATCCACATACCAACGCCCCCTTTGCTTCGCACGACAATCTCTTTAAATGCAGAACATATGGATAAATAAATAGAGTTTATTGAGAGCATTCAGCTTCAGGGGAGCCAGAGTTCTGCCATCGGGGCTCCGAGTTGTTCTCAGTCTCTGGATCTGAGCTGCATTTGATGGACGGATGCATTCTGTGTCTGAAAGGCGGCTGAAGGAACCTTTTCCTTTCTCCTCTCCTCGAGGGCTCTGGCTCCTCCACCACGCCGCTGCCTTTGAGGAAGGTCTCACCACCAAAGAGGCTTAAGTCTCCTCTGAAGCCGTTCCAGAGGATTTCCCCACTTGACAACAACAACAACAGCCACAGTGTTTACGGCAAAGCCAAAACACTAAACAAGCATGACCCCCAACATTTTGTCCCCGGCCTCTACAATCCTCACTTGTCACCAGACTGTCACACTGCAATGCTTTCAACTCTTCGGCTATTGTTCCCCCCAAAAAACAGAAAAAACCCTCAGTGATGGAACAAAGATGTGTTCCACACGAGGAGGAGAGGCCACATCGCGCCCTTCAAGAGGGACTTTGTGCGTTTCCCACTTGTGTATATCAAACACAGCACTGATTGGCAGACGCATGTTTTTATGGAGGACTCAAAATGTCTTACGTATAAATAAATAAAATAAAATAAATGCATGAATATATATAGGAATAAAAAAACAAATGCTTAAATAAATGTAGAAATAAATAAAGACGGGAATAAAAAAATAAATGCGTAAAAATATATATATATATGCGTGAATAAATAAATACAGGAATAAAGAAATAAATGCTTAAATAAATGCATAAATAAATGAATAAATACAGAAATAAAGAAATAAATGCTTAAATAAATGTATAAATACAGAAATAAAGAAATAAATGCTTAAATAAATGTATAAATAAATACAGGAATAAAGAAATATATGCTTAAATAAATGTATGAATAAATTAATACAAGGACACATAAATGTCACACATAAATAAATGAAGAAATTCGTGTGGACACTGAAATAGACATAAATAAATGAAGAAATACAGAAATAGATTTATTTAATGATGTCCTGTTTAGGTATAACTTATATTCATGTATTCCTGTATTTATTTATTTATACATTCATTTTATCATTTTTTTTATTTATTCTTGTATTTATTTATGCATTGTTTTCATTTATTCCTGTATTTATTTATCTATACATTTATTTAAATTAAGCATTTATTTATTTATTCCGGTATTTTTTCATTTTATACTTAAGACATTTTAAGTCCTCCATATATTTCCACTGCATTTGAAACTTCTAAATATCTGAAGCTCATGGAGAGAAATCCACAATATAAAGAAACTGAGCTTTAAAAAAACTTTGACACGACTTTGAGAGCACCGGGAGGTCACAGGTCAGACTCCAGTGAACTCTGCCTAGTGAAAACACTTTAACGCGCACAGCAGAAGAAGAAGAAGAAAACACCCAGAACCCGGGGCGCGCGCTCGGCGCCGCGCGGTCCCGCTCCACTATAAATACGGTCACCTCGTGGACCCGTACTCACCCGGGGAGCCGACCCGCCGCCGCCGCGCGCGCGGGGCCCGTCCCGCGGCTCGAGGCGCGCGCTCGCGCAGTAGTACCTCTGCTTCCCGAGCCAGTCGTCGATGCCCTTCCTCGCCAAGCAGGCGTTGACGACGAAACTGTCGCCTGAAACAAAGAAGCGCAACGCTCCCATAAGACGTCCGCATATATGTGTAATGTTATATTTCTGCTGTTTGCAACCCGAGCGGAATGCGGGACTTTATTTAAAATGTGTTTCTGTCACTGTGTTTCAAAAGGAGTCAATAAATCAGCGCGCTTACCTTCTGGACTCTCCCTCGGTTTACAGATAGCGGCTTGAGAAAAGTCAGGAGACAATGAATCGTGTTACTACAAAGTATCGCAGAAGAAGAAGAAATAGAAGAAGGAGAAACTACTACAGCGGTGATTTCTCTCAGGAATAACAAACCTTACCATGTTTCGAGTGCAGTTTACCCATTTTCTATGCATCGGGTTGGAGTTGAAAAACCATCAGAAGAAGAATATAATCCACCGGAAGGAGAACCAAGAAGAAGAGGAAAAGAAAGCGGCTACGATCCAGACCGCGGAGCGTCCGTGGAGACCGAGAGAGACTCGGACCGTGTGACCGGAGAGCGGAGGAACCTTTGATCCGCGGCGCCGCACAGAGCCGGAGACACGCAGGACACACGCGACTTCCGGTCGACGCTTTCAGAATAAGAGGCATAGGGACGAGACGTAAACATGATTAGCTAAACACAAAATACAGATCGCTGGGATAACTATATATTTTAAATGGAACAACATGTAAAACGGGAGTAAGAAAATATATATATATTTTTTTCTTCAATTTGCCCATTTTCCAACTGCAGTTGAAAAACATTTTCCCACTTTGTGTTAAATATACATTTCAACATATAAATGAATACAACAACTTCCGGTTGACGCTTTCAGAATAAGAGGCATAGGCTTTTCACACAGTAATGATTAGCTAAACCAAAAATACGTTTAAATATAAATATATTTTGAAATGTAACAACTATGTTATTAACCATGTGAAGACGGGAAACAAGGAGACACTTGTTTTTAAAGTTGCCCGTTCTCCGCCTGAAGTTGAAAACACATTTTCCCACTTCGGTCAAAATGAAAACAACTTCCAGAAAACGCTTTCAGAATAAGACGAATAGGCTTTTACGCAATATTGATGAGCGAAGCAAAAAATACGGGCGGGGGGGGGGGGGGGTCCTAACTATATATCTACATATAGTTAGGACCAGTACATTTCAGGATTAATTTTAAAGTTTTAGTAGTCACCCACAGAGCCATCCACGGTCAAGCCCCTGCTTATATCTGTGATCTCATTCAACCACACTCCTCAGAGTCTCAAATGACATTATGATGTCCTCTGACTCCGGCAAATGCTCTGTTTTGGTCCTGTTGGACCTTAGCGCAGCATTTGACACGGTAGACCACCGTATCCTGCTGGACAGGCTCAGGGAGTGGGTGGGCATATCTGGGAGCGTCCTAAACTGGTTCGCCTCATACCTTAAAGAGAGAAGTTTCTCGGTGGCCGCTGGCCCGTTTAGGTCTGACCTTTCCCCCCTCCCATGTGGTGTGCCACAAGGTTCCGTGCTGGCTCCAATCCTTTTCGCTCTATACATGCTCCCCCTGGGTGCCCTGATCAGCAAATTTAAGGACATTTCTTACCACTGTTATGCTGATGATATCCAGCTCCAGATTTCTTTCAAACCGGATAATTTGGAGAAACTCTGCATACTCCATGAGTGTCTATCTGCCATAGAGAGTTGGATGGCAAATAATTTCCTTCAATTAAATGCAGCTAAAACTGAGGTGCTAATTATAGCTGCTGACCACATCGCGTCCAAAGTGGCACACCACATGGGGTCCCTTAAGGGAAATGTACGTACCCATCTGAGAAACCTTGGTGTAATATTTGATCAGTCGATGCTTTTAGAAAAACATGTCATATCCCTCACCCGCTCATGTTTCTTCCACCTAAGAAATATAGCAAAACTCAGATCCATTATATCCCATGCGGAACTAGAAATGTCTGTACATGCCTTTATTTCATCCAGACTAGACTACTGTAACTCATTGTTCACCTGCCTCAATAAATCATCCGTCAATAAATTACAACTGGTCCAAAATGCCGCTGCCAGGCTGCTCACCAGGTCTAGGAGGTCTTGCCAAATCACCCCCATCCTTGCCGCACTGCACTGGCTTCCAGTGCATCTCAGGATTAATTTTAAAGTTTTAGTAGTCACCCACAGAGCCATCCACGGTCAAGCCCTGCTTATATCTGTGATCTCATTCAACCACACTCCTCTAGTCGGTCTCTGAGGTCATCCACCCAGGAACTTCTGCAGATACCCAGGACCAGACTTAAAACCAAAGGTGACCGAGCTTTTGGGGCGGTAGCCCCAAGGCTCTGGAATGCTCTCCCCCTGGCCCTGAAATCATTGCCCTCCGAGAGCATGTTTAAAAGTAATTTAAAGACTCTTTTGTTCAGGCAGGCGTTTGGACATTTATAGACATTTTCAGCGTCTGGTCCTTTTAATTGTTGCTCCCTGTGCGTGTTCTATGTTCTGATTTTAAATCGTAAATGATCTGTTTGATGTTATTTTATTTTATTTTATTATTTTATTTTATTATTTTATTTTATTATTTTATTATTTTTATCTTACCTATTTTAAGGATGTGAAGCACTTTGTACATTCGTGTTGTGAAGGGTGCTATACAAATAAAGATTTACTTACTTACTTACTTACATGGAACAACTATGTCATTCGACATGTAAAACGGGAAACAAGAAACAATAGTTTTTTTTAAGTTGCCCATTCTCGCTAGTAAGTGAAAACATTTTTGTATTTGTTTTTTATTCCCACTGTGGGACAAATAAAGGAATATCATATCATAAAACAGTTTCCCACTTTGTGTTAATTATACACTTTACTATGAAAATGATAACAACTTCCGGTTTACGCTTTCAGAATAAAATGCACAGGGACGAGACGCATCGGCATTTTACGCGATAATGATGAGCTAAGCAACAAATACGGATACGGAATAACTGTGTCGTTAGCCATGTGATCTCCTCTGCGTTTTTCTTTTCTCCGCCTGTAGTTGAAAAAACATTTTCCCACTTTGTCAATTTATACATTTTAATCTGAAATCAATACAACAACTTCCGGTGTCCATTGTTTCTTGCTCGCTTGAAAGCAGCTCGTTTAACTGCCTCTTCAAAGACAGATTAGTCATTAAAAAGATCGGATTTACTCCTAAACTCAGACAGTCCACCAAGCCACGGCCTCCACAGCTTCCAGCTGCTTGGGACAACGTGGAGTTGTTGTCGTCTATTATTTGAGTATTATTTGAGTTTTATTTGGTCTATTATTTGAGTTTTATTTGGTCTATTATTTGAGTTTTATTTGGTCTATTATTTGAGTTTTATTTGGTCTATTATTTGAGTTTTATTTGGTCTATTATTTGAGTTTTATTTGGTCTATTATTTGAGTTGTATTTGGTCTATTATTTGAGTATTATTTGGTCTAATATTTGAGTATTAGGCTATTTGGTCTATTATTTGAGTATTAATTTGTATATTATTTGAGTATTATTTGGTCTATTATTTGAGTTTTATTTGGTCTTTTATTTGAGTTTTATTTGGTCTATTATTTGAGTTTGATTTGGTCTATTATTTTAGTATTATTTGGTATATTATGTGAGTATTATTTGGTCAATTATTTGAGTTTTATTTGGTCTATTATTTAAGTTTGATTTGGTCTATTAATTGAGTATTATTTGGTCTATCATTTGAGAGTAGATCCTAAACAAAGGCTGCCAGTAAGATGCCATACGTTGGTCTCAATGGTTGATTTATTACCTAAAATCACAAAGTACTAGAAGGTCTCTTTGATGGAGCATGCCAGCTTCAAAATAAAAGTATGTTTGGATCCTCTCTTGACCTATAAAGTTAATTTGAGTCATAAACCAGAACGCTGCTCTCGGAGGAGCGTCTGGCATCACCACGTCTCCGCTGGTCAGCGAGCGTCAGAAAACGAGACTGACGGAGACAGCTCGGAGTCTTTTGAAGTCCTATATCATAAAAGAGTGTGTGTTGTGTTAGTGGCTCAATGCGACAGTGACACACACACACACACACTGCGGGCTCTTCTATTTAAGAGAAGGCACATCAGTGTTTGCTATCAATGCACCAACATGAAGGAGGGAGAACAGGCGGTCATGTTGTCTCTCTGGAGGAACACAACAACATCACAGTCAAGAAATCAGTTTCACTACAGAATCAAAACACTGAAGCACATGATGTACTATAGTGTACTTAAGACATTTAAATATGGAAAACCCTTTAATCAGACATTCCTCTGAGGGTTGTCAGGTAGTATTGATTAAAAACTTTATGTTCCTATTGGCTGAAAGTCTCATCTGAGATCAAACCTTCTCATTATTTCTGTGTTCTGATTAATTTTTCCTCAGATTAAAAGTATTTTTTCAGTTTTAAAACATAATCTGACGTCTTACCATTTAAAAAAACAATTTGTTGAGGAGCTGCTTAAATGGAAACAGATCACCATGTTTAGGAGACACGCGGTGGAACTGGTGTGACCACGCTCCATACGCTCCAACACATACACAGGGTCACGGGGTCACGACCCCGAACCCAACAGCACGACTCGGCAAATAGTGATCCTTTACTTCTAGAAACAGAACAGAAAGAAATATATGAACACGATGTGGAACGCTCGAGGGCTCGGTCGGAAAAACATGAAACAATCTGTCAGAGGACAAGAGCGAGAGAGGAGGACACGAGGAGAGAGGGAATGGACAACAGGTGAGATGGCATGAGGACAGGTGAAGGGAACGAGGGAGAGACGAGGTGGGAGTGGTCAGAGGAAGGTGAGAGGACAGGTGAAGGGAACGAGGGAGAGACGAGGTGGGAGTGGTCAGAGGAAGGTGAGAGGACAGGTGAAGGGAACAAGGGCGAGATGAGGTGGGAGTGGTCAGAGGAAGGTGAGAGGACAGGTGAAGGGAACGAGGGAGGGAGGAGGTGGGAGTGGTCAGAGGAAGGTGAGAGGACAGGTGAAGGGAACGAGGGAGAGACTAGGTGGGAGTGGTCAGAGGAAGGTGAGAGGACAGGTGAAGGGAACGAGGGAGGGACGAGGTGGGAGTGGTCAGAGGAAGGTGAGAGGACAGGTGAAGGGAACGAGGGAGAGACGAGGTGGGAGTGGTCAGAGGAAGGTGAGAGGACAGGTGAAGGGAACGAGGGCGAGATGAGGTGGGAGTGGTCAGAGGAAGGTGAGAGGACAGGTGAAGGGAACAAGGGCGAGATGAGGTGGGAGTGGTCAGAGGAAGGTGAGAGGACAGGTGAAGGGAACAAGGGAGAGACGAGGTGGGAGTGGTCAGAGGAAGGTGAGAGGACAGGTGAAGGGAACGAGGGAGGGACTAGGTGGGAGTGGTCAGAGGAAGGTGAGAGGACAGGTGAAGGGAACGAGGGAGAGACGAGGTGGGAGTGGTCAGAGGAAGGTGAGAGGACAGGTGAAGGGAAGGAGGGAGAGACGAGGTGGGAGTGGTCAGAGGAAGGTGAGAGGACAGGTGAAGGGAACAAGGGAGGGAGGAGGTGGGAGTGGTCAGAGGAAGGTGAGAGGACAGGTGAAGGGAACAAGGGAGAGAGGAGGTGGGAGTGGTCAGAGGAAGGTGAGAGGACAGGTGAAGGGAACAAGGGAGAGAGGAGGTGGGAGTGGTCAGAGGAAGGTGAGAGGACAGGTGAAGGGAACAAGGGAGAGAGGAGGTGGGAGTGGTCAGAGGAAGGTGAGAGGACAGGTGATGGGAACAAGGGAGAGAGGAGGTGGGAGTGGTCAGAGGAAGGTGAGAGGACAGGTGAAGGGAACGAGGGAGAGACGAGGTGGGAGTGGTCAGAGGAAGGTGAGAGGACAGGTGAAGGGAACAAGGGAGGGAGGAGGTGGGAGTGGTCAGAGGAAGGTGAGAGGACAGGTGAAGGGAACAAGGGAGAGAGGAGGTGGGAGTGGTCAGAGGAAGGTGAGAGGACAGGTGAAGGGAACAAGGGAGAGAGGAGGTGGGAGTGGTCAGAGGAAGGTGAGAGGACAGGTGAAGGGAACAAGGGAGAGAGGAGGTGGGAGTGGTCACACACTTGAATACACCTGCAGAGGAAGTCCTGCACAAGCTGCAGGTGACGTGTCATCACAGAGTCGGGAGGATCGATGATGTCATCAGGCCCCGATGTTCAGGGCCGGGACCTCCAGACCTCCAGACCTCCAGGTCCTCCAGGTCCTCCAGACCTCCAGGACCTCCAGACCTCCAGGTCCTCCAGACCTCCAGACCTCCAGGTCCTCCAGGTCTCCAGGTCCTCCAGGTCTTCAGGTCCTCCAGGTCCTTCAGGTCTTCAGGTCTCCAGGTCCTCCAGGTCCTCCTGGTCTTCAGGTCTTCAGGTCTCCAGGTCCTCCAGGTCTCCAGGTCCTTCAGGTCTCCAGGTCCTCCAGGTCCTCCAGGTCCTCCAGGTCTCCAGGTCCTTCAGGTCTTCAGGTCTTCAGGTCTCCAGGTCCTCCAGGTCCTTCAGGTCTTCAGGTCTCCAGGTCCTCCAGGTCTTCAGGTCCTCCAGGTCTTCAGGTCTTCAGATCTCCAGGTCCTCCAGGTCCTTCAGGTCTTCAGGTCTCCAGGTCCTCCAGGTCTTCAGGTCCTCCTGGTCTTCAGGTCTTCAGATCTCCAGGTCCTCCAGGTCCTCCAGGTCTCCAGGTCCTTCAGGTCTTCAGGTCTTCAGGTCTCCAGGTCCTCCAGGTCTCCAGGTCCTTCAGGTCTCCAGGTCCTCCAGGTCTCCAGGTCCTTCAGGTCTTCAGGTCTCCAGGTCCTCCAGGTCTTCAGGTCTCCAGGTCCTCCAGGTCTCCAGGTCCTTCAGGTCTCCAGGTCTCCAGGTCCTCCAGGTCTCCAGGTCCTCCAGGTCTCCAGGTCCTTCAGGTCTCCAGGTCCTCCAGGTCTCCAGGTCCTCCAGGTCTCCAGGTCTTCAGGTCTTCAGGTCTTCAGGTCTCCAGGATGAGCCTCTGCGCTGCCGCGCTGCTCTTCTTCTAAACGTTGGTTTCCTGCCTCCGCCTCACATGTTGCACCGGGAGGGACAGGCTCCTCCCCCTTTTGAACGGCCGCACACAGACGGGTTGTTAGGACGCGACTCGCCGTGACACACTTCCTGTGCTTTGAAGAGGAGGAGAGACGGCTTCACGGGCCCCACTTCCAAAGCTGTGATGCCTGTGAGAGAGGAGGAGGAGGAGCGGGGGGGAGGAAGAGGAGGAGGGGGGGAGGAAGAGGCGGAGGGGGGGAGGAGGGGGGGTGCAGGTTTGAGAGAGATTCATCTGTAACCCTCCCCTCCTCCTCCCTCCTCCCCCTCCCTCACTCCTCCCTCCTCCTCCCCCCTCCCTCCCTCACTCCTCCCTCCCTCCCTCCTCCCTCCTCCCTCCCTCCCTCCTCCCTCCTCCTCCCCTCCCCCCCCTCCCCTCCCTCCTCCTCCTCCTCCCTCCTCCTCCCTCCTCCCTCCTCCTCCTCCCTCCTCCCCCTCCTCCTCCCTCCTCCTCCCTCCCCCTCCTCCCCCCTCCCCCCTCCTCCTCCCCCCTCCCCTCCTCTCCCTCCTCCCCCTGCCGTTGAGCTCGACACTTCTTCACATCCGGCAAAATAAAATAAAAATGGGGTCAATGTTTTTGCTCTGATTCAAACAGGAAGTCTCTGGTTCTTGTTCCTGCTCTTGTCGACAGGCTGAACTCCTCAGGACCTGCCTGGCGGGGCGTGGAGCCGGTGAAGCTCCGCCTCCGCCGCCATTCCACCATCAAACCCTCCGCTGTCCCTGGAAACGGGCTCAACGGGGGGCCGGGGTCGGGGGTCTAACGGCCGTCTGTGTTTCTGTCCCTGTAACGATGTCAGGGGCCCGAGGGGGGGGGGGCAGCTGCCGGGCGCTCAGAGCTCACAATGTGACTGTTGCCTTTATCTGGAGGAACAGAAGGTGGAGGCCTCAGACAACGGGCTGGAGGCCTCTCCACAGTGATGAGCCGCCTCTCTGGAGGCATTTACACCGTCAGCTGACTGCGTTGCCACGGCGTCCGTCAGAGGCGGAGCAACCGGATACGACTCAGCACACCTTTGATGTATTTATAGAAGCTAGCAGACAGACAGCGGCTGCTTCCTGTGAGAGAGCACACACACACACACACACAGGCACACACACTCACACACACACACAGGCATACACACTCACACACACACACAAACACACAAACACACACAGGCATACACACACACACACACACAGGCATACACACACACACACACACACACACACACACACAGGCATACACACTCACACACACAAACACACACACACACACACACAGGCATACACACACACACACACACACAAACACACACACACTCACACACACACTCACACACAGGCACTCACACACACACACACACTCACACACAAACACACACACACAGGCATACACACTCACACACACACACACACACACAGGCATACACACACACACACACACACACACACACACACACACACACACAAACACACACACTCACACACACACTATCGACACTTTTGCACTCGACACTTTTGCACTCGACACTTTTGCACTCGTCACTTTCCATACTGTCACTTTCAGATCACTGCTTGTACTTACACTTTTTATTGCACTACCTGCTTTCACTACCTGCTACTCCCATTTGTCTGTAGTTTAGTTTATTATATGTTACTACACGTGGATTATATGTTATATGTATATATGTTAGTATTATGTTCAGAGTACTTGTTCAGAGTGTATGTCATGTTATGTTATGTTATATTATGTTTGCTATGTTATGCTGTGGTAGTTGTTGTGTGGTGAATTTCAGTGCCCAGTCTGACCCTGTGTCATTCTGTGCATCTGACAATAAAAGACTTGTAACTTGTAACTTGTAACACACACACACAGGCACACACTCACACACACACACACACACTCACACACACAGGCACACACACACTCACACTCACACACACACACACACACACAGGCACAAACACACTCACACACACAGGCATACACACACACAGGCACACACACACTCACACACACACACGCACACTCACGAAAAGATGTGGTTTAAAAATGTCAGAAGAAAATTGTAGAATGCGCATATTTAAAATGAAAATTCTTCACAATAAGAAGTTTATAAGTTTAATAAAATAAAGCATCTGCATAACGGTAACATGAGTTTGATATAGTATCTCTAGTATAATGAGTTGTAGTATCTCTAGTATAATGAGTTGTAGTATCTCTAGTATAATGAGTTGTAGTATCTCCAGTATAATGAGTTGTAGTATCTCCAGTATAATGAGTTGTAGTATCCAGTATAATGAGTTGTAGTATCTCAGTATAATGAGTTCTAGTATCTCTAGTATAATGAGTTGTAGTATCTCTAGTATAATGAGTTGTAGTATCTCCAGTATAATGAGTTGTAGTATCTCCAGTATAATGAGTTGTAGTATCTCTAGTATAATGAGTTGTAGTATCTCCAGTATAATGAGTTGTAGTATCTCTAGTATAATGAGTTGTAGTATCTCTAGTATAATGAGTTGTAGTATCTCCAGTATAATGAGTTGTAGTATCTCCAGTATAATGAGTTGTAGTATCTCTAGTATAATGAGTTGTAGTATCTCTAGTATAATGAGTTGTAGTATCTCCAGTATAATGAGTTGTAGTATCTCTAGTATAATGAGTTGTAGTATCTCCAGTATAATGAGTTGTAGTATCTCCAGTATAATGAGTTGTAGTATCTCTAGTATAATGAGTTGTAGTATCTCTAGTATAATGAGTTGTAGTATCTCCAGTATAATGAGTTGTAGTATCTCCAGTATAATGAGTTGTAGTATCTCTAGTATAATGAGTTGTAGTATCTCCAGTATAATGAGCCGTAGTATCTCCAGTATAATGAGTTGTAGTATCTCTAGTATAATGAGTTGTAGTATCTCTAGTATAATGAGTTGTAGTATCTCCAGTATAATGAGTTGTAGTATCTCTAGTGTAACGTCCCGTTAGGACAGAGCAGAGTTCATGAGCTCCTCTGATGATGAAATCTTCGTCACGCTGACGCGAGCTGAAGCTCTCACAACTTCAAAGCTCATTTTGATCTTCTTAATTTGTTTTGTCGTATTAGCACCAAGAAAAAAAAATCATCAAACTGCACAACACGAGTTGGAAGCTGCAGTGAAACCGAGTTAAGATCTTCCAGAAGAGATACGATGCCGATGGAGAGATCTGTTGGTGTGAAGAGGAG
>NC_079391.1:847009-971916 GCF_029220125.1 Pseudoliparis swirei | reverse complement strand
TTGCACATGAAACCCTCTCTTTGCACATGAAACTCTCTCTGCACATGAAACTCTCTCTGCACATGAAACTCTCTCTTTGCACATGAAACTCTCTTTGCACATGAAACTCTCTCTTTGCACATGAAACTCTCTCTGCACATGAAACTCTCTCTTTGCACAAGAAACTCTCTTTGCACATGAAACTCTGTGCACATTTGAACGAAAACTCTCTCTTTGCACATGAAACTCTCTTTGCACATGAAACTCTCTTTGCACATGAAACTCTCTCTTTGCACATGAAACTCTCTCTTTGCACATGAAACTCTCTCTGCACATGAAACTCTCTCTTTGCACATGAAACTCTCTTTGCACATGAAACTCTCTCTTTGCACATGAAACTCTCTTTGCACATGAAACTCTCTCTTTGCACATGAAACTCTCTCTTTGCACATGAAACTCTCTTTGCACATGAAACTCTCTCTTTGCACAAGAAACTCTCTCTGCACATGAAACTCTCTCTTTGCACATGAAACTCTCTTTGCACATGAAACTCTCTCTTTGCACATGAAACTCTCTTTGCACATGAAACTCTCTTTGCACATTGAACTGTTGCAGATGCGCCTTTGTTGCGAACATTGAACTGTTGGCCGTGGGGATGCGCCCGTACTATGGTTGCCGAAGAGTTCGTCCGCCATGCCGCCATCAGCTGACGCTGAGGACACCATCCACTCCACTGTGTCTGCTCTGCTGAATCATCAGCCTGGAGCATTCATGGCCATCACTGGTGACTTTAACCACACCACACTGGATAAAGCTCTGCCAACCTTCCATCAATACATAGACTGCCCAACAAGGAACAATAACACTCTGGACTTGCTGTATGCTAATACTAAGGATGCATACAGCGCCACTGCCCTTCCCCCCTCGGCAGGTCTGATCATGACCTGGTCCGGCTGACACCAGGTATGTTCCTCTGGTGAAGAGGCTGTGACCACCAGGACTGTGAGGAGGTGGTCTCTGGAGGCTGACGACGCTCTGCAGGACTGCTTTGAGTCAACGGACTGGGATGTGCTGTGTGGACCGCACGGGGAGGACATCAACAGGATGACCGACTGCATCACGGAATACATCAAGTTCTGTGAACACACCACCATCCCATCACGGACTGTGCGCTGCTTCCCCAACAACAAGCCCTGGATCACCAGGGACCTGAAGGCGCTTCTTAACAAGAAGAAAGCTGCTTTCAGGTCTGGAGACAGGGATGAGCTGAGGAGAGCCCAGCGCAACCTGAAGGTGAAGCTCAGGGAGGGCAAGGACTCCTACAGGAGGAAGCTGGAGGCCAAACTCCAGCTGAACAACACAAAGGAGGTGTGGTCTGGGATGAAGCAGATAACTGGCTTCAAGGTGGGAGGAAGACAGCCAGGGGCTCCTGGAGAGGGCCAACCAGCTGAACTGTTTCTTCAACAGGTTCAGTTCACAGCCTCTCCTGTCTCCTCCACATCACACCTCCCAAACACCTCCCCTCTGTCCCCCTGCTGAGCTGCAAAAGCACCGAGCCCTCAATAACAATGGGCTCCTCCACCCTCCCCCCTCTCTCTGTGACGACTGACCAGGTGAGAAGACAGCTGGAGAAACTACTCCAGCGCAGGGCGGAAGGTCCTGATGGCATCAGCCCCAGGGTCCTAAAGACCTGCGCCACCCAGCTGTCTGGTGTCCTGCAGCGCCTCTTCACCCTCAGCCTGAGGCAGGGGAGGTCCCGGTGCTGTGGAAGACGTCGTGCCTGGTCCCTGTCCCAAAGAAGTCAGCACCATCTGGCCTCAATGACTACCGACCGGTCGCCCTCACCTCCCATGTGATGAAGGTGTGGAGAGGCTGGTCTTGGCCCACCTCCGGCCGCAGGTGAAATCGTCGTTGGACCCTCTGCAATTTGCTTCCCAGCCTCATGTGGGAGTGGACGACGCCATCATCTACCTGCTGCAACGAGCTCAGTCGCACCTGGATGGAACCGGTGTCTCTGTGAGAGTCACTTTCTTTGACTTCTCCAGTGCATTTAACACCATCCAGCCACTGCTGCTGAGTGAGAAGCTGCGGGTGGTCGGTGTACGCGTCCACCATCTCCTGGATCACTGACTACCTCACAGGCCACAGTTTGTCAGAATGGGCCGTGTGCTGAACGGGGTCAGTGATGCTGACCCCACAGGAACTGTTCTGTCTCCTTCCTCTTCACCCTGTACACCAGTGACTTCCAGTACAACACGGAGTCATGCCATCTGCAGAAGTACTCTGATGACTCTGCAGTGGTCGGGTGTATTAGGGATGGACGGGAGGAGGAGGACAGGGCAGTGGTGAGTGACTTTGTAAAGTGGGCCGATGAGAACCACCTGTGGCTGAACGTGGCCAAGACCAGAGAGATGGTGGTGGACTTCAGGAGGAAGGCGACAGCTCCTCCCCCTCTGAGTGTCCTGGGAGTGGACGTGGACATGGTGGAGGAGTACAAGTACCTGGTGGAGGAGGACCAGTACCTGGTGGAGGAGGACCGGTACCTGGTGGAGGAGGACCGGTACCTGGTGGAGGAGGACCAGTACCTGGTGGAGGAGGACCAGTACATGGTGGAGGAGGACCAGTACCTGGTGGAGGAGGACCAGTACATGGTGGAGGAGGACCAGTACCTGGTCGAGGAGGACCGGTACCTGGTGGAGGAGGACCAGTACCTGGTGGAGGAGGACCAGTACATGGTGGAGGAGGACCAGTACCTGGTGGAGGAGGACCAGTACATGGTGGAGGAGGACCAGTACCTGGTGGAGGAGGACCAGTACCTGGGCGTCTCCATCGACTGAACTGGAAGGCCAACATCAACGCTGTGTACAAGAAGGGGATGAGTCGACTCTTTTTCCTGAGAAAGCTTCGATCCTTCAACGTGTGCAGCAAGATGCTGGAGTTATTCTACCAGTCGGTTGTGGCCAGTGTGCTGCACTTTGCCATTGTCTGCTGGGGGAGCAGCATCGGAGCCGGTGACACCAGCCGTCTAACAGACTGGTTAGGAAGGCTGGCTCCATCATCGGCTGCCAGCTGGAGCACCTGGAACAGGTGGTGGAGAGGAGGACGTTGAAGAAACTTGTGTCCATATTGGACCACCCGGACCACCCGGACCACCCGGACCACCCTCTCCACCCGGACCACCCTCTCCACCCTCTCCACCCGGACCACCCTCTCCACCACCTCCTACAGGGACAGAGGAGGACTTTCTCCAGACGTCTCCTCACGCTCCGCTGCCACAAGGACAGATACAGGAGAACCTGCCGACGGCTATGAGGCTCTATAACAGATCACCTCTTGCCAGATCATAGTGCAATAACTGAATACTTACACTATGTTGATCTGCACTTCACACATCTCATTTGTTTGCACTACACACATACACACACATTTCATTTCATTTACTCTGCACTCATACACACACTTTGCTTTTTGCACTGTCTATATTTAATATTTTTTGTATTTGATCTGTCAGTGTTGTGTATGCATGTGTGTTGTATATTTACATATATATTTTTGTTTTGTATTTTACTTTTATTTTACTTGTATATTTCTATATCTTTCATCCCTGTTTCTTATATTTTGTGTTTTGTTTTTATTCTTGTGTGTTGCTGCTACTGTCACGACAAATTTCCCCTTGCGGATTAATAAAGTATATATCTATCTATCTATCTATCTATGAAACTCTCTTTGCACATGAAACTCTCTTTGCACATAAAACTCTCTTTGCATATGAAACTCTCTTTGCACATGAAACTCTCTCTTTGCACAAGAAACTCTCTCTTTGCACATGAAACTCTCTCTTTGCACATGAAACTCTCTTTGCACATGAAACTCTCTTTGCACAAGAAACTCTCTCTTTGCACATGAAACTCTCTCTTTGCACATGAAACTCTCTTTGCACATGAAACTCTCTTTGCACATGAAACTCTCTCTTTGCACATGAAACTCTCTCTTTGCACAAGAAACTCTCTCTTTGCACATGAAACTCTCTCTTTGCACATGAAACTCTCTTTGCACATGAAACTCTCTTTGCACATGAAACTCTCTCTTTGCACAAGAAACTCTCTCTTTGCACAAGAAACTCTCTCTTTGCACATGAAACTCTCTTTGCACATGAAACTCTCTTTGCACATGAAACTCTCTTTGCACATGAAACTCTCTCTGCACATGAAACTCTCTTTGCACATGAAACTCTCTTTGCACATGAAACTCTCTTTGCACATGAAACTCTCTTTGCACATGAAACTCTCTCTTTGCACATGAAACTCTCTTTGCACATGAAACTCTCTCTTTGCACATGAAACTCTCTCTTTGCACATGAAACTCTCTTTGCACATGAAACTCTCTTTGCACATGAAACTCTCTCTTTGCACATGGAACTCTCTTTGCACATGAAACTCTCTTTGCACATGAAACTCTCTTTGCACATGAAACTCTCTTTGCACATGAAACTCTCTTTGCGCATGAAACTCTCTCTTTGCACATGAAACTCTCTCTTTGCACATGAAACTCTCTCTTTGCACATGAAACTCTCTTTGCACATGAAACTCTCTTTGCACATGAAACTCTCTCTTTGCACATGAAACTCTCTCTTTGCACATGAAACTCTCTCTTTGCACATGAAACTCTCTCTTTGCACATGAAACTCTCTCTTTGCCCTCTAAACGGCCACCAACTCCTTTCATCGTGAAGGTCGGCAGTCAGGGTCATAAAATATAATTCAAAGAATAAGAATTCCGAATGAGAAGTACTCGAGAGCTCAAGGAGAGATAACGCTGAGCCAGCACTGGCTAAATAAATTGATTAGGTCTACCAAATACTTCCTCAAATACTTCCTCAAATACTTCCTCTTTTATAAACAAGCTGCTCATGTTGGTATAAACTGTGATGTCTGACGTGTTTCATGTGAAGCCTCATTAACTTTTGTAGAATATGCCCAAAGATCTCTGTGCATTGTTTCCTGCTGGGGGGGGTGGGGGGGTCAGTCGCCCAGCGATGCGTTACGTGAGATGCTTTTCAAACAGTGGGTGAACTGACCCCTGAAGCCGGGTCGCCGCAGGACGCCCCCCGATGTCCAGAGAGGCTCCGCCCCCTCCGGTCAGAGGCTCCACTAGAAGACAGTTCCTCTCTTCTGTAATGAAGTCGTGTTCCAGAGAGAAAGAACGGCTGGCCCTGAAGGAGGGGGAGGGGCTAAAGTAGAGGGGGGGGGGGGGCATAGAGGTGATGTCATCCGGCCGACTGTTACAGGGAGGTACATGTTGAGTGGAACAGAGGGGATCTCACAACTGTTATATAATCATGAACTACAGCATTTTATTGAATTATTTTTTAATACGAACCATCCTGTGATTGATTATGAAGGCTTTCACTTTTAAAAATGTAAAATTAAGTTTGAATGAATGCTAACAACGTGTCAGAATACTGTAAGCAGCAGAGCCGGAGAGGCCCTGATGTCTCAGTGTGTGGGTGGTCCTGCTCAGCACCATGTGACCTATGACCTGTGGACACAGAGGGAATGAACTCGTTATTAATGTCGAGATAATCGGACAAATAAGACAATATTAAAAAGGTTGTGAGCTCAATGTGAATGTGTGTGTAATGATGTGATTCGTGTTTCAGTTTCAGCTGCATGGGATTCAAAAGAAGAAAATCCTGCGCGTGACTATCTGTATGATGAGATATATGGAAGATATTATGTCAATGAAATAACCAAAATATACAAAGAATACATATTGCGTAATAAAACAAGTCACTGGCTGTTTTAGAGGTCTTTATATTGTTCTACACTACATTTAAAAAGGCACCATGAGAATGTTTAAAGATCAATGTCCTTCTACCTCAACAGTCCAACCAGTGATATTTATTCTAATATGTATTCTCATATTTATTCTAATATTTATTCTAATATTTATTTTAATATTTATTCTCCTTTACGTCCGTCACAGCAGGAACGCTTTTTAAAAGTTGATAAACCACTAAAATCTGTGAGGGTGAAAAGATGTTGATGCCGAACCAAAAATGTCAATAAAAGAGGAACGTGAGCGTCTCCGAGGATCTGGGCTCCTGAACCAGAAGGTTCAGATACAGGTCAGACTCAGTTCATCTCATTGGCTGCTGCACCTCCAGATCCCTCTGAACCACGTGAGGATCACTGTGAAGCAGAGCGGGGTCCGAGGATCACATGCAGACCCCCACGGACCACCATGGACCCCTATGGACCCCCACAAACCCCTATTGACCCCCACAGACCCCTATGGACCCCCACAAACCCCCACAGACCCCTATGGACCCCCACAAACCCCCACAGACCCCTATGGACCCCCACAGACCCCTATGGACCCCCACAGACCCCTATGGACCCCCACAGACCCCTATGGACCCCCACAAACCCCTATGGACACCCACAGACCCCCACAGACCCCTATGGACCCCCACAGAACCCCATGGACCCCCACAAACCCCTATGGACCCCCACAAACCCCCACAGACCCCTATGGACCCCCACAGACCCCCATGGACCCCCACAAACCCCTATGGACCCCCACAGACCCCCACGGACCCCCAGACCCCTATGGACCCCCACAAACCCCTATGGACCCCCACAGACCCCTATGGACATCTTAGACAAATTTCAGTCAGGTTTCCGCAAAAAACACTCCACCGAAACCGCCCTCCTCAGAGTCTCAAATGACATTACGATGTCCTCTGACTCCGGCAAATGCTCTGTTTTGGTCCTGTTGGACCTTAGCGCAGCATTTGACACGGTAGACCACCGTATCCTGCTGGACAGGCTCAGGGAGTGGGTGGGCATATCTGGGAGCGTCCTAAACTGGTTCGCCTCATACCTTAAAGAGAGAAGTTTCTCGGTGGCCGCTGGCCCGTTTAGGTCTGACCTTTCCCCTCCCATGTGGTGTGCCACAAGGTTCCGTGCTGGCTCCAATCCTTTTCGCTCTATACATGCTCCCCCTGGGTGCCCTGATCAGCAAATTTAAGGACATTTCTTACCACTGTTATGCTGATGATATCCAGCTCCAGATTTCTTTCAAACCGGATAATTTGGAGAAACTCTGCATACTCCATGAGTGTCTATCTGCCATAGAGAGTTGGATGGCAAATAATTTCCTCCAATTAAATGCAGCTAAAACTGAGGTGCTAATTATAGCTGCTGACCACATCGCGTCCAAAGTGGCACACCACATGGGGTCCCTTAAGGAAATGTACGTACCATCTGAGAAACCTTGGTGTAATATTTGATCAGTCGATGCTTTTAGAAAAACATGTCATATCCTCACCCGCTCATGTTTCTTCCACCTAAGAAATATAGCAAAACTCAGGTCCATTATATCCCATGCGGAACTAGAAATGTCTGTACATGCCTTTATTTCATCCAGACTAGACTACTGTAACTCATTGTTCACCTGCCTCAATAAATCATCCGTCAATAAATTACAACTGGTCCAAAATGCCGCTGCCAGGCTGCTCACCAGGTCTAGGAGGTCTTGCCAAATCACCCCTATCCTTGCCGCACTGCACTGGCTTCCAGTGCATCTCAGGATTAATTTTAAAGTTTTAGTAGTCACCCACAGAGCCATCCACGGTCAAGCCCCTGCTTATATCTGTGATCTCATTCAACCACACTCCTCTAGTCGGTCTCTGAGGTCATCCACCCAGGAACTTCTGCAGATACCCAGGACCAGACTTAAATCCAAAGGTGACCGAGCTTTTGGGGCGGTAGCCCCAAGGCTCTGGAATGCTCTCCCCCTGGCCCTGAAATCATTGCCCTCCGAGAGCATGTTTAAAAGTAATTTAAAGACTCTTTTGTTCAGGCAGGCGTTTGGACATTTATAGACATTTTCAGCGTCTGGTCCTTTTAAATTGTTGCTCCCTGTGCGTGTTCTATGTTCTGATTTTAAATCGTAAATGATCTGTTTGATGTTGTTTTTTATTTTTTTATTTTATTATTTTATTTCATTATTTTATTATTTTTATCTTACCTATTTTAAGGATGTGAAGCACTTTGTACATTCGTGTTGTGAAGGGTGCTATACAAATAAAGATTTACTTACTTACTTACTATGGACCCACACAAACCCCCACAGACCCCTATGGACCCACACAAACCCCCACAGACCCCTATGGACCCCCACGGACCCCTATGGACCCCCACAAACCCCCACGGACCCCCACAGACCCCTATGGACCCCCACAGACCCCCATGGACCCCCACAAACCCCTATTGACCCCCACAGACCCCCACAGACCCCCACGGACCCCCACAGACCCCAACAGAACCCTATGGACCCCCACGGACCCCCACAGACCCTCATGGACCCCCACGGATCCCTATGGACCCCCACAAACCCCCACAGACCCCTATGGACCCCCACGGACCCCCACAGACCCCTATGGACCCCCACAGACCCCCATGGACGCCCACAGACCCCCACAGACCCCTGGACCCCCACAGACCCCTATGGACAGACCCCTGGACCCCCACAGACCCCTATGGACCCCCACAAATCCCCACGGACCCCCACAGACCCCTATGGACCCCCACAGACCCCCACAGACCCCTATGGACCCCCACAGACCCCCACAGACCCCTATGGACCCCCACAGACCCCCACAGACCCCTATGGACCTCCACGGACCCCCACAGACCCCTTATGGACCCCACAGACCCCTATGGACCCCCACAGACCCCTATGGACCCCCACAGACCCCTATGGACCCCCACGGACCCCCACAGACCCCTATGGACCTCCACGGACCCCCACAACAAGAACACGATGAGGAAATAATCTTTTTTAAATGATTGTTTTTCCACACACACACACACATACAGACATACACACACAGACACACACACATATACACACACAGACACACACACACAGACACACACACACACACATACACACACACAGACACACACACACACACAGACACACACACACACACACACACACACACACCTTTGAACACCACGTCAAACAAACCACCCGAACTGCCTTCTCTCAGCTAAAGAACATGGCCCGTCTCCGCCCATCACTCCACATCTGCTGCTGAAGCACTGATCCACGCCTTCATCACCTCCAGAATAGACAAACAGCAACTGCTCTGTCACTCGCTCTGTCCGTCCAACTAATCCATCTCCCTGGATGAATGAGGAAATCTATGCGCTCAGGCTACAACGGCGCAGAGCTGAGAGACGGTGGAGAGCTGCTAACCTAGAAGTCCATCGACTCTTCTATAAAGATCTCACAGCTGATTTTAACACTCTGGTGGAAACTACTAGGGCTGCTTACTTTAAAAACCTCATTATCTCCAGCAAAAACAACCCCAAAGTGTTATTTAACACCATCAGCAAAATCGTGGCTCGCCCTCTTCCATCGATTCCTGTGTCTTCAGACAAGGAATGTAACACCTTCCTGTTGTTTTTTGTAAACAAGATTGCAGATGTTAGAGCCAACATCACCCCCTCCCCCTGCCCCCCGGTCCCCAGTCCAGGTTCCGTACCATCAATGAGCAACTTCTCACCTGTTGAGCTGGAGGAGGTGTTGGAGGTAGTAAATGCCATGAAGACCTCCTCTAGTCCCCTAGACATCCTGCCCACCTCCCTGCTAAAAGAAGCTATCTCTTCTGTTGCCCCCAGTCTGGTCAAAATTATAAACATGTCTCTGGTCACGGGTGTGGTGCCTTCTTATTTTAAGCAGGCTGTCCAACCTCTCCTCAAAAAGCCCAACCTGGACCCCTCCTCCCCTAAACTACAGGCCCATATCTAAGCTACCTTTTATTTCAAAGGTACTGGAGAAAGTTGTAGCTAACCAACTTAACCTCCACCTGGCCACACACAACATTGGTGACAAGTTTCAATCCGGTTTCCGTAAGAAACACTCCACCGAGTCTGCCGTTCTTGGGTATCTAATGACATCATGATGGCCTCCGACTGTGGCAAAGTTCTGTTCTGGTCCTGCTAGACCTGAGTGCAGCTTTTGACACAGTCGACCATAGTATTCTCCTAGATAGGCTAAAGAACTGGGTTGGGGTGTCAGGTCTAGCACTAAAATGGTTTGCCTCTTACCTCAGTGAGAGACATTTCTCAGTGTCAGCTGGTCCATATAAATCCGACTCCGCCCCTCTGCACTGCGGGGTACCACAAGGCTCGGTGCTGGCCCCGTTACTCTTTGCCCTATACCTGATCCCATTGGGTCAGCTGATCAGAACATTCTCTGGCATCACATACCACCTTTATGCTGGCGACATCCAGCTGCTTTGCTCTTTTAAACCGGAGCAAATGCAGTCCCTCAGCATCCTGATGGAGTGTTTAGCCGCCATTGGGGGTTGGATGGCTAACAACCTCCTGCAGTTAAATGCAACCAAGACCGAGGTGTTGGTCATCGCCTCCGATGGCACCAGAGCCAGGGTACTAGAACATCTGGGCCCTCTCAAAAATAATGTCCACCCAACCATCAAAAACCTCGGTATTCATTTTGACCAGGCAATGCTGCTGGATAAACACGTCATGACTGAGTCGCAATTGCTTTTTCCACCTGCGAAACATCGCGAAATTGCGTTCCATCATCGCCCACTCTGAGATGGAATTGGCTATACATGCCTTTGTATCCTCCAGACTGGATTATTGCAACTCACTTTTTCACCTGTCTAAACCAGGCATCCATAAACCGCCTCCAACTGGTTCAAAATGCAGCTGCCAGATTACTCACCAGGTCAAAGAAATCGTGTCACATTACCCCTATACTGGCTGCCCTACACTGGTTACCAATCCAGTACAGGATCCAGTACAAAGTACTTCTCTTTACCTTTAAGTCCATACACGGCCTCGCCCCCAGTTATATACATGACCTCATCATACAGCACACCCCCAGCCGGTCCTTACGGTCAGCTGACATGGGGCTCCTGGCAGTGCCGCGCACACGATTAAAAACAAAAGGCGATCGGTCCTTTGCTGCAGTGGCCCCACGCCTGTGGAACACACTTCCGCAGGTGTTGAGAGCAGCTCAGTCCGAAAATAGCTTCAGAAATCAGCTAAAAACACATCTCTACAAACAGGCATTTCTGGGTTAGGTTTCTGTGTGTTATCGGTTTTCTGCTCTCTATGTTTAATTTATTGTTTGTTGGTTTCTTCTACTGCGTTTGTGACTGCTCAAAAGTCTTGTGTACTGGAGGTAATGCACCCGCAATTTGTGATGTAGCACTGGCTTCTGCACCTTGCTGCTATGCTTAACATGATGATATTGATGATGTTGTACTGTTTTTACTGTTTTTATTGTAAAGCACTCTGTGTATTCGTACTGCGAAGGGCGCTATAGAAATAAACTTTTACTTACTTACTTACTTACTCCCCCGCTCCCGTGATCACATCACCCTCCAGACCCTCCACTGGCTCCCCGGCCCACAACCTATCCACTACTAAATCCTTCTCCTCACTTCCAAAGCCTTCCATCACCAGGCCCCCTGCTGACCGATCTGCTCCACCATCACACTCCATCCCGTCCTCTCCTCTGACGCCTCCTCTCCTCTGACGCCTCCTCTCCTCTGATGCCTCCTCTCCTCTGATGCCTCCTCTCCTCTGATGCCTCCTCTCCTCTGACGCCTCCTCTCCTCTGATGCCTCCTCTCCTCTGACGCCTCCTCTCCTCTGATGCCTCCTCTCCTCTGGCGCCTCCTCTCCTCTGATGCCTCCTCTCCTCTGACGCCTCCTCTCCTCTGATGCCTCCTCTCCTCTGACGCCTCCTCTCCTCTGACGCCTCCTCTCCTCTGATGCCTCCTCTCCTCTGACGCCTCCTCTCCTCTGATGCCTCCTCTCCTCTGATGCCTCCTCTCCTCTGACGCCTCCTCCTCTGATGCCTCCTCTCCTCTGACGCCTCCTCTCCTCTGACGCCTCCTCTCCTCTGTCGCCTCCTCTCCTCTGATGCCTCCTCTCCTCTGACGCCTCCTCTCCTCTGATGCCTCCTCTCCTCTGATGCCTCCTCTCCTCTGACGCCTCCTCTCCTCTGATGCCTCCTCTCCTCTGATGCCTCCTCTCCTCTGATGCCTCCTCTCCTCTGATGCCTCCTCTCCTCTGATGCCTCCTCTCCTCTGACGCCTCCTCTCCATCCCTCACAGGACCGAGCACCGGACATGGTGACAGAGCCTTCTCCATCTCTGCCCCCTCCCTCTGGAACTCTCTCCCCAAAATCATCCGTGACGGCACCGAACTTTCATCGTTTAAATCACTAATCAAAACCCACCTGTTCAAAACTGCTTTTAAAGTGTGATTGTGTGCTCTGAACGTTCTTATTTGCTTTTATCGTTTGTTTTTATTGTAATTTTTAATGCATAGCTTTTAGGATTTTTTAAATTATGTGTTGTAAAGCGTCTTTGAGTACTATGAAAAGCGCTATAGAAATTTGATGTATTATTATTATACACACACACAGACAACTCACAGACACACACACACACAGACACACATACACAGAGAGACACACACACAGACACACACACATATATACACACAGACAGACACACACACACACAGACACACACACACATATATACACACAGACATACACACATACACAGAGAGACACACACAGACACACACACAGACACAGACACACACAGACACACACAGACACACACAGACACACACATACACACACAGACACACACAGACACACACAGACACACACACACACACACACACACAGACACACACAGACACACACACACACACACACACAGACACACACAGACACACACGCCCTCGAAGGCTTCTTTGTGTTTTGGTGTGACGTCCCGTCACAATAGACGAGAGCTCCTTGAAGTGAAGAGAAAAGGTGTGTGTGTGTGTGTGTGTCTGTGTGTGTCTGTCTGTGTGTGTCTGTGTGTGTGTCTGTGTGTGTGTGTGTGTGTGTCTGTGTGTACTTTCTGCTAACAAGCCCAGAATGCAATGCTTCACATTTACTGTGTGACAGCCAAGCACCTCCACGAGTTACAGCGTCTGCATCAGTAATGAGGAACCAGGGGAGGTGTGTGTGTGTGTGTGTGTGTGTGTGTGTGTGTGTGTGTCCTCTGAGGCGACGTAACCATTAAATCAGTGGTCCCCAACCTTTTTTGAGCCACGGACCGGTTCCGTGTCAGAAATAATTTTCACGGACCGGCGATATAAATGACGTAATACATATGACGTCATACAATTATACGAAGGGCATAAAGTGCCAAAACTACAACTCATCATGACGCCGAATGAGTGTGAGCCGTGCTCGTTGACCTGCAACGAGCCGCTGATGGAGACGGCGACACAGACGTGTGATTGGTCCGCTGCTCCGAACCGAGTTCCGGTCGCTGTCATTAGATCACCGGCAGAGTTGTTGTGTGAAATGTCCCTTCAGGCCACCGTCATTTTCTTCTATCTCGGCCGGCTCGATTCACCGGGTGGGTTTGTTTACAAATGGGTTGCAGGTCTATTCTGTTGCAGTCGGGTCTTTTGTGGTTGGAGTACCGCTCAAACTCTTTTAAAAGCCTCTTCCACCCGGTCAACGTCTGAAACATGTAGAATGTTCCGCTGTTCACTCGCCCTGCAGCAGCGACTTTATCGGCCAACTTGAAAACAGTTGTCATTTCCCTGAAGTGACAGAATTCATTGAGCAGGTTGAATATGTTTGAAGATTCTTTGTCACTGAAATGTGCCGCCAGCAGAGGGTTCGGCGCGTGAGACTCGCCTGCAGCGATAAACCACAACTTCAAAGACTCCTGAACGCGGCTCAGACACACGGTGGATCCGCTCCTTTTTCAAAATAAGATATTTTTCCGACTGATTTAAAAAATAAAAACTTTATTTATTCACTTTTTGGGGACCCCTGCATTAAGGTACCAACACATGTCAACAGTCTCTGAGGCTGAAGAACAAACGTCCAACGTTAACGTTCAGTCAGCAGAAACACAAGAAGACGAAAGTATATTTATATCTATATAATATATATCGATATAATATATCTATAAATATATAATATATATATATATATATTATATATTTTATATATATATTAGGGCTGTGAAACGATTAAAAATTTTAATCGGGTTAATCACAGGTTTTTGTGGATTAATCATGATTAATCACATATTACCGATATTCTCGGTATATTTTGTGAGAACATAGAGATTTATGACAAAAGACGGATATATACATTTATACATTCTTCTATACAATGGTGCTGCAACTCAGCAGTTATTTAGCAGTTTTCTTCCATATGGAACATTAATACATCTTCATCCTAAACAGAATGTTTAACCCTCCTGTTGCCTTTCGGGTCAATTTGACCCCATTCAATGTTTAATGTCGGTGTTCTTTGGGGTCAATTTGACCCCAGGCTGTTTTTCACTGTGTCAAACATATAAGAAATATCAACTTTTTTATTTATTTAAAGGGCTATTTAGGTAGTCAACAAACAAACATAAAGTACCTCACACTTAAACTTGGGAAGCAATATTAATTCTAATAATTTTCTGGAGGTTTTAATTGCTGAGGTCAAACTGGCCCCGAGGGTAAAATATGTTAGTAAATGTAAAGGTAACAGGAGGTTAAACAGAACATTTTTCTCTTGTTTGTCAACCATTAACTCCACCATGATACAATCTAAAGGCCTCTAGTCTTCCTCTAGCAGCTGCTGAGGCAAACTGACTGTGTGGGTTTTCTTCATGAACTGGGCCGTGATGAAAGGGACGGCGGGGACACCGCTGCAAAGCTGAAACCTCACCGGCCCGGACAGGTGGACAGATTGACAAGTGACTTTTTTTTTGCTCGGTCCCGATGCGCGCGCACGGAGCTCTGTGGCGCGCGAGACGGAGATCGATAAGTGTTAACGCAACGCGAAGAGACAGAAATGACATGCTGCTGTGGAGATACGATCAACAACAGACGTTTAGTTTAATAAAAGAACAAAGACGTGCTATAGAGAACATGTCAGGGGGCGGGCCAATCTCTTTAATGTCATGCGATCTACCGACACTACGCCGCGATCGACTGGCAGGTCGCGATCGACGTGTTGAGACCCTGATCTACAGGAAGTAAAAGTCGTAACAAGGTTTCGGGTGAACACCGATGAACAGACCGTCTGCATGAGGCGGACAGAGTTCAGATTGAAGTGGTGTATTGGAAGCTCATTTTGCAAGTGACTTTTTTTTCGTCCCGACGACCAACAACAGACAGATTGGAAGCTCATTCTGCGCATGCGTTAAATGCGTTAAAAAAAAAAAAACTAGTTAAACCTGTAATTGAATTAACTGAGTTAACGCGTTATTTTTCACAGCACTAATATATATATGAACTGCCGCTACAGTCGACATGATGACATCACACCCCCGTGTTGCTGGTGTGTGTGCGTGCGTGCGTGCGTGTGTGTGTGTGTGTGTGTGTGTGTGTGTGTGTGTGTGTGTGTGTGTGTGTGTGTACCTGCCTCTCCTCCACTTGACCACCTTCTCTCAACTAAACATCCGATTTCCCTTCAGAGGATTTGGAGAATGAAGCCGTTTACCTTCATTTAAATAAATAATCTGTAATTATTATAAGTAACGCACAACTGAAGACGTATTTGTGCACAACAACAACAGCAGCAGCAGCAGCAGCAGCAGCAGCGTTTCCCGCGCCCTGCTCGTCTTCCCCGGGACGGGAGCGTTCCTCCGTGTGCAGAACGAGGCGTTTAACTTCCACTCAGACATGCGAGAAGTCTTCCCCGCCGCCGGTCCTCCCCCGGGTCACGTTAGCACGTTAGCACATTAGCTCGTCTGCAGAGCGTCTGCAGAGCGTCTGGAAGGAGCTCTCATGGTGATTCATTGATTCCTCGACACTCGGAGGCAATTACTGGAGTAGTTGTGCGATGCGAGAGCGGCTGGCGGCGCGGCGCACAGCGTCCTCGCCTCGTGAGGAGCCGGAGACGGGCACCACGGCGACCGGAGGAAACGCGTTATGAACATTGTTATTTTGGGCCTTCTGGGCTCATGATTCATCTCCTGAGACACAAAAGACTCCTTTACTTTAACGGATGTCAGATATGTATGTCTGTATGTATGGGTGTATGTGTATATATGTATATATATATATATATATGTATGGATGGGTGTATGTGTATATATGTATGCATACGCAGGGGGGGGGGGGTGCAAGTGACTTGTTTTTCGTTCCGATATGCGCGCACACGCCAGCATCGGAGCTCTGCGGCGAGCGAGACGGAGAGCCGAGAAGTGTTAACGCGACACGTAGAGACAGAAATGACATGCTGCTGTAGAGACGATCAATATCAGATCTGTCAGTAGCAAAGGCGCAAAGTAACACAAGTGGCATTACGCATTGTTGATTATTTTCGTGCATGCCTACCTGCGTACCAGTTATGTGCACCCCTGTATATATATATATGTATGTCTGTGTATATATGTATGTATATATACAGAATATATACATTTATATATATATATACATATACACATACACACATACATACAGACACATATATATATATATACATTTATATATACAGTATATATATATATATTAGGGCTGTCAGCGTTAACGCGTTCATCTATGGGGGGGGGGGGGGGGGGGCGATTAATGAATTTCAAAATGTGCGATTAATTAGTTACTTTTTTTTAATCGATTGACAGCCCTAATATATATACATATATATATGTTTGTGTGTATGTGTATATATATATACATTTATATATACATATATATATGTACTCTATGTGTGTATGTGTATATCTTTATATATATACAGATATACAGTATATGTGTATATATGTATGCATATATATTTTTTTATTTTCTTTTATTTTCTTTGTTATTTTTTCTTTATTTTATATACATTTTCTGATTTATTTGATATTATTTAGGATAGGAATATATAAGCATTTTTTGCCTCTACCTTTACCTTTTCAGTCTTTCTGTTTTGTATATTATACAGAATAATATTGTATTGTATTTGATTTGATTGACTGAATAAAATACACAACAACAACAACAACAACTCCAGGAGTGTGAAGAAGGTTCCCTGTAACATCACTCCTTTATTCAAACAGGAAGTACAACAAAAAAGCAGTTGTATGCTAATGTCAAGCTTAATTGGCATTAGAATAAATGGCTGTGGCATGGGGGGGGGTGGGGGAGGAGCCTCCAAAAGGCCGTTTCAGAGAAATCACCGGGTCCTTTGAACTTCCTCCAAGTCTTAAAGACATAAAGCCTGTTGGCACACATGTCAACGAAGCGTTCCAAAGGACTCGCAGTGAATCAGACCGAGGCCGCGAGGAAGAAGTGCGGGGCGTCCCGGTGGGGGGGGGCATCTTCTACTCGTCCGTCGGGCCGCCGGCCAAGTGACTTAACGCGATGAAAAGAACAACGGCGAGGAGCTGAGAGCCGGGGATGGAGCATTGTGCTCTAAAGCCTGTTGAGCAGCACCAAGCCTCCTCTTCCTCCTCTTCCTCCTCTTCCTCTGGCTGAACACGGGATCAGCTGGTCAGAGGCCTGCTGCAGGAATGTCTCTTCCTCACTGAACATCAGGGTGAACAGATAGAAGAGGGTCATGGGTCCTCGGTCTTGGGTATTGGGTCTTGGGTCCTGGATCATGGGTCCTAGTTCCTGGGTCTTGGTTCCTAGGTCTTGGGTCCTAGGTCCTGGGTCCTGGGTCCTAGGTCCTAGGTCCTGGGTCTTGGGTCCTAGGTCCTAGGTCCTGGGTCCTGCACAGAGACAGAGGGACGGAGACGGAGGGACACAGGCCGGCTTTAAGCGATGCTCACGCCGCCGTGTGCGCCTGACGTTTGGCCTCATGGAATCTGCGTAGCGAAGATCACGCCTGCAGGCTCGGAGGACAATGGCCGCCTTCTCCTTCAAAAGAGGAGAAGAAGAGGAGAAGAAGAGGAGAAGAGGTCGGCCACGCGATGGAGCGCGTCAGAAGTGAAAAACACGATGATGACTCTGTCTCTGTGGTGCGGAGCAGCCTTTAAACAAACTGGCCTTGTTCAGCCTCGCACGCCCCGCCACGTCGTATCATCCGTCTGGAGAGAGAATGCAAAACATGAGAAGATAAATGTGGAGAACAGAAACCCTCCTCTTCCTCTTCAGGGGGGTTACATGTGTGTGGTGGTGTAACAACGAGACAAAGAGAATACGAGATGAAAGAAGACGAGAGACTCAAATATATATATTCAGATTATCTGCTTGTGAGAGAGAGAGAGAGAGGGGGGGGAGAGGGGGAGAGAGAGAGGGAGAGAGAGAGAGACCCAATTAAAAGGTAGAGTCAGCCTGTGGGGAGCGATAGGGAAACTATTTTATTTCCCGTCTGCAGTTATAAAGTTAAACGCCCCACGAGGCTGAAAGTGTGAACTGATAATAGTGTTTAAAAAGGTGAAATATCAGAAATAACAACGTCACCTTAATAACGGATCGTGCATGTTCGATTTGGTAGTTTGTATTATTATATTAAGGTTTGATTGTTTGTATTATATTAAGGTTTGGTAGTTTGTATTATTACATTAAGGTTTGGTAGTTTGTATTATTATATTAAGGTTTGGTAGTTTGTATTATTATATTAAGGTTTGGTAGTTTGTATTATTACATTAAGGTTTGGTAGTTTGTATTATTATATTAAGGTTTGGTAGTTTGTATTATTATATTAAGGTTTGGTAGTTTGTATTATATTAAGGTTTGGTAGTTTGTATTATATAAAGGTTTGGTAGTTTGTATTATTATATTAAGATTTGGTAGTTTGTATTATTATATTAAGGCTTGGTAGTTTGTCTTATTATATTAAGGTTTGGTAGTTTGTATTATATGAAGGTTTGGTAGTTTGTATTATTATATTAAGATTTGGTAGTTTGTATTATTACATTAAGGTTTGGTAGTTTGTATTATTATATTAAGATTTGGTAGTTTGTATTATTACATTAAGGTTTGGTAGTTTGTATTATTATATGAAGGTTTGGTAGTTTGTATTATTATATTAAGATATGGTAGTTTGTATTATTATATTAAGATATGGTAGTTTGTATTATTATATTAAGGTTTGGTAGTTTGTATTATTATATTAAGGTTTGGTAGTTTGTATTATTATATTAAGATATGGTAGTTTGTATTATTATATTAAGGTTTGGTAGTTTGTATTATTATATTAAGTACTTTTTGTCATAAAGATATTTTCACCTGTTCACAAGTCATGAATCCCAACTAGCAATGTGTACTTTATAACATAAACAATCAACATAAAGCTCAATAAACTCCTGAATGAACTCACAGGGGGTGTCATGCTTTTAGTTATAGTCGTAATCTCAGCATGAAATGGATTAAAATGAACAGATCAACATTTCAATATCACACATATTCACATTCTTGCCAAGAGTTATGGACACTTATCATATCATGTGTTCATGAGGAGCCGGGAGCCGATTGGCTGAGATTAGTTTGACATGTGGACCCGTCGACTCGTCGTGTCTCAGCTCTGAGAACAAGAACACCTCCGTTTAGCTGTGTGACTGTTTGTACCTCACCGACATCTGTTCTCTGGTTGCCATGGTAACCTCGTCCCTGCAGCCGGAGGATGGAGACATCCTCACGACCAGTAACCCTCTCTTTACTTTATTATTTGTGTACTTAGCAAACACGATTCAACAGGCGCTTAAAGGTAGAAGTTTAACGTTGGTAAAGTACGGCAGCCAGGCGGTGTGAAGCGTCTTTGTGAACTAGAAAAGCGCTATAGAAGTCTAAATTATTATTATTATTCCTTTGTTCCTCGTGTGTAATGACTCTGGCTGTACACCTTAGATGATGTCATAAACTATATTTAATGTCTCTGTTTTATTCTGTATAACTCAATATGTGCAGGTGTGTCGATGAGCCGCTTTGTGTTCAATACCCTCGTGAACAGACAGGGGGCGATAGACTGAGGACACACAGGTGAGCACAGTGAGAAGAGAAGGAGGAGGAGGAGGAGGAGGAGGAGCTTCACACATTCACCTGCAGGTCAAAGTGACGCTGAATGAAGCACAAAGACGTCTCAGATGTCTCAGGCCTCTGGGGAACACGGCCAGGCGGCGTGACTCCACGTCTCTCTAGACTTTAAACACAATTATATGCAACGTAAGATCCGTTAAATATGGAATTTCAGTCCAATTTGCCTTCAAACGGGCTGACAGAGCTCATTCTGCGGCGCTGCTCGTCTGATAGAAGGAGACGTTAGTCACGCCTGCTTATCTCACGACCTCATGAGCAGGATTAAAAGATCAAAGGCGACTTCCACGCGACAGAAGAAGAAGAAGAAGAAGCAGCAGCTCCAGACTGGACCGGGCCGTCCTCTCCTCTCAGCCTCTGATCACGCCCCTCGTGTCCGGGGTGGGGGGGGTAAGCGGGCCCTGATCTGTTTCAAAGTGGACCCTTTAAGAGCTTCAGGTCAATTCCCCGTTTGTTACTCAGACTTCAGACGGCGGGAATCAACTGAAGAGAACTTTGAAGTGATTGAGCTGAGTCAGTGACTTCTGACTTCATGAGAATGTTCCGCTCGGTTAGACTGGAAGGCTTCGGGCCGCAGGCCGACGCCCATAGGAGGCCGACGCCCACAGGAGGCCGACGCCCTCAGGAGGCCGACGCCCACAGGAGGCCGACGCCCACAGGAGGCCGATGCCGGGCCCCTCCGCTGCCGTCTGGGTCCACCAGGACGGTGCCGTCTGGGGGCCTCGCGCTCAGGAGCCCCAGAAGGTTCTCCAGCATCAAGGAGACGCTGACTCCAGCCTCAAAACGACAACGATCCAAAAACAAGTGAAACAAACTCAGTGACGCACTGGGGGCGTGAACATAGTGTGTGTTCATATGTGTGCCCCCCCCCCCCCTGATATGCTGTCTTACACGCTCTCATCTTTGACCACACAGCCAAGATTTGAAGTCTTTGGACGATGCAACAAGAAACACGATTGTTGTTGTTCGTCTTTAGTCGACGCGTTTAGGCTCCTCCCACTTGTGGGCCCGAACTACGACCCAGAGAAGATGTTTGAAGCACCAGTGATGCTCGTGATATAACCACTAAATTAATCGCAATTTGACCGAATATTTGAACGATGATGCAAATTTTTAGCCCATAATCCCCCCCCCCCCATCTGGATGCTGAACACGTCGCTTCATTTTCAGGGCATAAAAAGAGAATTTGTCCCCAGAATGGAGTGTCATAGCCCCCCCCCCCTCCCCAGCAGGACCCCCCCCCCCTCTGTGGGCCAAAGGAAAGATTAAAACAAACAGGCTTTCATCAGGCTCCTCCCCCTCTGAGCCTCTCCTCAAATCAAAGCTTCCTGCTCGCCACTCGCTGCTCCGCCGATCCGGATCACAACAACAAAACCAGCAGAAACTATTATGTATTCCTTTTGATGTGGGTTTTGAAGTTACCCCACCTCTTCCACTCTGCCCGCCCCCCCCACATCCTCCTTCCTCCCCTCCTCCTCCTCCCCCCCTCCCCCCCACATCCTCCTTCCTCCCCTCCTCCTCCTCCCCCACATCCTCCTTCCTCCCCTCCTCCTGCTCCCCCCCCCATCCTCCTCCTCCTCCTCCTTCTCCTCCTCCTCCTCCCGCCCAGCCCCTCCAGCCTTCTGTCTCTTCTCCTCCCAAGGAAACAAGGTCATGCAGCTCCTCCGTGAAGTCGCTGCTTGGAAGGAGCAGAACCGACGGCTCCTCGTCTTCTGCAGGGTCGGTCGTGTGATTGAAACCTTTTCAAAATGTTAGTTTTCATGTGTTTAAATGATATAATCTCAACTTCCTGGAGAGTTCAGGTGCTCTGTGTTCAGGTCTCTGGAGGCGACACTGAGCTTAAACATTTTAGAAGTCTCTGTAATTTTCCGTCTCGTCTGGCTTTCTTTTTTTGTAATTACTCCTACATGTGGGCGTCGGCCTCCAGATGAGCCGTTCTCTGCTCCCTCCCACACGGAGTCAGCGGCATGCGGGTCTTCAATGCCGAGCCAGTGGGGAGGATCTGATTGGTCGGGGTCCGTGTACGTAATGTTATTTCGTTTTTTCGTTTCATTCCAAATACGGAATACGGAAATCACGTGGTTTTTTCGTTTTCCGTTTGAAAACCAAAAACGGAAAAACGGAATACCACCTCCGTATCTCGTTTCTGCTGTCTGAAACCAAAAACGACAGAACGGAAGTGCTTAAAATGAAGTCAAAATAAAAGCCAGTGATACATATTCGTATTATGAATCAATATAAAGAATAAATAATTAAACGGGGATATTTTAACGATGCAAACACATAGCAGGGCAACGTTAGAAGACTATTAATTAGTCAATATAAAGAATAAAGAATTAAACCTGGATATGTTAGCGACAGTGGTGACGACGGGAAGTTTAATATTCATGTAGCCTACACAGCAAGAATCACCTTCTCACTTAATCGTTGCATTGTTTGATGCAACACATGGAAGAGTGAGGATATGATGACCACGAGGCAATACATATTGACAATTGAAAAATAAAGAGACAGTTGAGTTTTTCTTATTAAGCAGCGTTCAGTTAGCACCCAGTCACAGCACCACCTGTGCTTCACCTGTAACCTTCATTACTCCATCATTACATCAACGGTTAATGGGGACAAGTTTTTTGTTTTGTTTTTCGTTTTATGTTTATATGCATTTGTGTGTATGTATAGTGTGTGTGTTTATATGTATATATGTGTGTGTATATGTATGTATATGTATACGTATGTATGTGTGTATATATATATGATTCTTTGAAATAAGTTTTTTCGAGAAATCATAGGTTAGGGCACTTATAAGCTCGTTAGCTTCAGCCTCGACCCTTTCGGTCAGCCACTTTCTTCTTTTGTTGAATTATGATTGTTGTATATTTTGCTGATCGAAATAAACTAAATCATCATAAACATGTAACCTGTTCTGTTGTTACTCTGCTGTCAGTGTCTCTACTCCTCTGACTACATCACATCATCATCATGTAGTACTTTGGTCTCCAGAAGGATGGAGCTCTGTGTTGTGTGAACATGTTTTGAGGAGCTGACTCCATGAGTTATTGTATCAGACTGAAACATGGAGAGCACAGCTCCTCACATCTCTAACATGTCTCACATAGTTTATAGTAGTGATTGTTCGGTGTTGTTGCCTGTGTTTAGCCGTATGGCTATATCTCTGCATGTACATTTAGATAAGCCATATTCAGCTCAGAGCTTTCTTTAGCTTAGAGCAACAAGTCATGATCTTGTTTAGCTAATAGCAACAGGTTTAGCTCAGAGTAGGCCTAACAGGTCATGGCCTTTAGTTTAGAGCAGCAGCTCACATGTAGGCTACTTATATCTGATCCAATGACATCTGCACACTTCTAGATTAGTAAAGAAAGACAATCTTTGGTATTTTCTAATTCTTTATGTCAAGCACAAGTTAACTACTCCCTAAAGAGGAAGCCTTCAGAATTAGTGGTAGCATTGCATTAGGATTACATTCCTGTATTTGAATTGTATTGCTGGATCTCAATTCCTCTGATTCTTCCATCTGCAGTCAATCTGCTCGCATGATTTACATCATCAAAGTGTTGCCTTCCAAGAGCCGTTCCAAATGAAAAGTGAATGTCAGATGTATGAACCGTCCTGACTGAGCTTCACTGAAGCTTCATACCTGCTACAAGCTCAGGTCAAAATGGTGTTTAGTATGATGTGATTTATAGGTTGGCTCAGATTGTTTATCATTGATGTTTGTTCCTGCTGTTTGATTGTCGTGCTCAGACATCAGCTGTGTTCTTAGTGAAGCAATAGGTGTCAGATTGGCATCCAAACTGAGGGTGTCAGGGTCCTTAAGCTGCCCTTCATAAACAAGCGAGGTTCCCAACCACATCGGGGTCCTCCTCCAGTGGGAAATCTTCACACTGGGTCCAAATCTGTGATACCCAGCTGTCAGGGAGACCGGCTTATGAGCCTGAAACAAGTGATACAATGGTGGCTAATGTATGAAGTTATCATGGCTTCACCGCCCTAAACCGGCTGCAACCGTCTTGTGTGTGTATATTTTGGGGTGTACGTTTGTTACCTAGGTCAGAGGTCACTGAACAAGCCATCTTCCAGTGCCTTACTCACACTGGCAGGGGGTCAACACACCGTGTCACTCTCAATAGTTGGTGTTACAGGTCCAGACTTTCCCATTACAGATTAAAAATGAAATTCGTGCCAGACTTTAAAGACAGAAGTGTTTATTCAAAAAGAAAATATTTCTCCCTTTAAACCCCCAACATTTGAAGAAAAGAAAAAAACATCCCGTCAGTTGAACCAATTAATTAAAAAGCACAGACAATAACAACTTAGACACACAAAAAAACATCAGCGTTGACAATGTCTCCTTGAGATGTCGATGAGGCCTTTGAGTCCATCTTTGAATGGTTGTGGCAGATTATTCACTGCATTGTCCAGCAGTACACTTGTATCAGGGCACTGCAGAGCAAATCCCCTCACTGCAGCTTCCTGGTCCTGTGACCTTTGAAATGGGTTGGTGCCAAAGTCTGACACTGTCAGTGAGCCCACTTCCTGGTCGTACCAGTCTGCAGCCACAGATGCATTTGGCAAAAGGTCTGTCGGCAGCTTCTTTGGGCATCCATCTCTGGCCAAGTAATTTGGTATCCCCCTCCCTGTAATAATAATTCAATGTGGCTGTCACAACCATGCCATGTATTGCAACATGCTCCTATTTGATTCAACATGTTTAAGAAACATTCAATAGTAAAACATTTTGAAAATAATTATTCACATTAAAAAAGGCTTGAAAGACCAACCTGAAGACATACCAGGAATCCTGTGTGCATTCCATGCTTGCACAGTTCGGTTAACACCGATCTGGGCCAACTGGCATGTCAAAGATGACACACAGAACCGAGTCATCTGGTCCTCCATGTCCAGCTCCTCCTGATCCACCAGTTGGACCAATGCAGCTTTCAACGGGTAGTTAACCCGGTTGTTGATTTCTGGCCAGATTCTCTCGATTCTGTGATTCTGTTATTGCAAAATAGAGACATTTTCAGATTCTTGATAAACAAATATTTCCCCGCCCCCCCAGACTAACTTACTTTCACACATTTCAATATCTTCAGTTAACCATTCTGAATAATTAATGAAAGTGTGAAATAGTTATTTAATTACATGTTGATTAACTTTATAATCAGCAAAACCATTGTATGTTGATCACCTTTGTCGATGGTGTTTGGAGATATGGTGGCCTTTCAATGTTGTGGCGGTGGCTGGCCAACTTCTCCTGCATGAAAAGAGTGAGGTAGAACAGTTTTCGGACCGTGTTACAATAACTATATAACTACTAAATACAATAGCTATTATGGAGTCCCCCCCCCCCTCTTTGTAAATGTGGGACAGTCTTTCTTACCATCTGTTTGTATGAACCATCTATATCCTGCCTGTGTGCCCGGCCATCACCCCACGAGAACCACACTTTACAAATGTTTCCCATTTTCCCCCTAAATACACCTTTATTGGACATGGGACACTAAGGTAAGGCTTTCTTTCATGTCTCTCCTAATAAATATGGTGCTCTAGTACTTCTAATAGACTGGGTGACTGAGAGTGACACACACCCTGTTCAGGGCTCTCAAGTTTTGAAGACAGGCAAGAGTGACATTTCTGCAGATCCATACGACTGCACCAAGAGGATGACTATGTGCTGGCCCTTGGTCATCTTTTATAACATAATGTATGCATATCAACACTATAAATGAACATAACTAAAGTTTACTTTCAATACAAATCCTTTATGACTCATTTGGCTTGATTTTTAGTGGGCGGGTCATTATGACCCTGAACACAGGTGTCTCATCTCTATTTATCTACATCACCCCATGACATTTTTCTACTAAATGGTAATAAAATGTAGGAGAATATACATGTTCTAGTAAACTAATGCAATTTAATTTAGATTTAGATTTTTTCAATGTACCTAAAAAATTGTTTGAACATGTATTTTTCATTAAATCTATGGAGGGGTGAATAACTCAATTCCACTAAAAACTTATTGGATTGTTAGTAATGGTGTTGGTGATGAGGTACAAACTATAGTTATTAGGATTTTTTTGTTTCTGACCACTTTTGGGTCAAACTGACAACTGAGCATCACGGCTGTAAGAAACGAACATAACAGGAGGGTTAAAGTATAACATACTAACCTTACACACACTTATAGTTTCGTTGTATGCATTTTTTCGCGCAAATAAATTAACTGCACCCTACCTGTGTTATTGCATTGGAGACTGCAGCTTCAAGTTGTTGGTCCGTCACTCGCTGTCTTTTTAACCCGTGGTCTTTACAAAACTTCCGAATATTGGCCACGGACGCTCCTCTACGAGTCTACGCAAGCCACATTCAAATATCAAGTGTTTTTTTATGTCCACATCACTACAGCCACTATGCATCATTTGTTGTACAATATCTAAGTAAGGTAACAGGCTGGAGTCCATCTTGCGTGCTTCAGTGCAAAAGGGTGTATATAGCAGTGGCAAACCTAAACACGTCTACTGCGGGAGATAAACACAGAATAAACTCAGTTACCCAAAATGCAACCCTTTGTAGTGTCAACTACATTTAACCCTCCTGTTATGTTGCACCATTTGTTTCTTTGTAAATGTGGGACAGTCTTTCTTGCTCCTCAACCATATGTTTCAAAACACACACACACACACACACACACACACTCACACACACACACACACACACACACACACATTAAGTGAGAAGGTGATTCTTGCTGTGTACATGAATATTAAACTTCCCGTCGTCACCACTGTCGCTAACATATCCAGGTTTAATTCTTTATTCTTTATATTGACTAATTAATAGTCTTCTAACGTTACCCCGCTATGTGTTTGCATCGTTAAAATATCCCCGTTTAATTATTTATTCTTTATATTGATTCATAATACGAATATGTATCACTGGCTTTTATTTTGACTTCATTTTAAGCACTTCCGTTCTGTCGTTTTTGGTTTCAGACAGCAGAAACGAAATACGGAGGTGGTATTCCGTTTTTCCGTTTTTGGTTTTCAAACGGAAAACGAAAAAACCACGTGATTTCCGTATTCCGTATTTGGAATGAAACGAAAAAACAAACTAACAAAACGTACACGGACCTACACGGACCCTCCAGACAATGAAACTGGATCCTTCTTCCGACCAGTGTTGCCAGGTCCGCGGTTTTCCCGCGGAATTGGGCTACTTTTGAAGTGTTGCCGCGGGTTGAATTTTTTGTCCGCTGGTTCGGGTAGACCTATTTTGCATGCAAATTTCATGAATATCTTTAAATAAAAATCCATATTTTAAATGAAATAATTTATTTCTACCCAAATCCTACCAAACTGACTCCAGATCAGCACGTACACACATGGACATGGGACACGCCCACATACACACACGCACCTCAAGCTCTCGCCGCTCTCAGTCTCCCATGACCGCTCGATCCCAACTCTGGTCTGGTAGTTAGTGTAGCTAGCTACACTGGAGAAACATGCCACCCGGTAAGTGGGCTAAATACGGGAAGAAATATACGAAAGAATGGGAAAGTGAAAACGGAATTAAAGAATGGATAGAACGTGTGGCTGGGGATGATACCAAAGCTTTTTGTCGGTACTGCAAAACCGAGATTCGTGCGCACCAGTGATCTCCAAAACCACAGCAAAACGGGGAAACACATTCGGAATGCTGCTCCGTTCTCCAGTTGTCGAGTGCGTACATTGATTGAACTATAAGTATATGATAAAAATATAGTGAAGCAACATAAGGTGTTTCAGTTGAAATAAGGTGTTGCATTAACTACAGTAAATGCATATGAAGTAAAAACAGTACATTCATGTTGTCCAGGCAGGGAGGAAGAGAGAAAAGGGAAGAGAAAGCCTCAAGACAAAGCAACAGGTTAGTTTGTCCGTCAGTGAATTGGTCTACACCTTCACAGAGCTATATTTTATTTATGATAATATACTGTATAATTACACAAGGCCATTTTAGGACCTAGGTGAAATAACTGTTTCGGGAAAACTGCTTTTAATGCTGGCATACTAACCATTTGTTGTTACTTTGTAGATATTACAATACATTTGGAAATGATAGCAATGTTGTTGGACTTTAAAAGCAGTGTATATGGTTTGGCACGGGCATATTTTGAGTTCTGATATTGGGCTTGTTTTTTGGGCTTGTTTTATTGGCCATTGGGCTGGTTTGGGCTGGTTTTATTGGCCATTGGGCTGGTTTTGTCACACAGACCTGGCAACCCTGCTTCCGACCGTTGAGAAACATTTCGATGTGGAAGGTCTTCGTCGAGTCTTATTGACGGAGCGCTGTCCCTCTTCCTGTTTCCTGCACGATAACGGACATAAAAGCAGGGGGTCAAACTCATGTTCACCGGGGGCCACATCAGCGTCATGGCCGCCCTCTTAAAGGGCCGGAAACACGTTATGAACTCCTCGAACATGTCGTTAGATAACTCTCTTTGCATTTGATTGTTGTTTATTTGAGTGTAGAAATATTGTACATAAGAACATGTCTCTAATATTACAACACAAATCCATTTAATCCTAAACCTTCAAAATAAAAGCACGGGATATTTTTCTGCAATTTCTTTAAGAAAAGGTGACCGCGTGTCTTTAAAGCCGTCAGGGGGCCACATGGAACGCCTTGTGTTTGACGCCTGTGCTGTAAAGGGTCATTGTTCATGCTACATGCTACATGCTACATGCTGTACACAGCCCTTTGCTCTTCTAGGTGTTGACGTCTGAATCGTCCTGTGCAGCGTGACGTCTTCTTCAGGCGACGCCGCTACAACATTCACAAGTAAGACAGAAGTTAGATTTGAGCTTCGTTGCTAGTTTTTAAAGAGGAGGGTCTCTGATGACCCCCCCCCCCCTCCCCCCCCCACACACACACACACAAACTTTTCTAGCGTCTTTCTTTCGGTTCCTATCAACTTTTCAAACGTCTGAGGATCTGAGGCCCCCCCCCCCCTCCGTGTGCTCCACCGTCTCCAGAGGCTCAGGCCTTCATCAGTGTCGCCCCCCCCCTCCACTCATCCTGCACACGTGCTCCCCTCACACAGACCTATGATGCAGATGTATGATGCATGTGAGCATTTTGATGTGTGTGCTCCGTGAAGATTCACTCATCCCCCGTAGAGTCACATCACACCGGCATCCTCTAAATATAGATATATATATATATATATGTTCCATGATAAAGGAGTTTTCCTAAACAGAATAATACATGAAATACCTTAAAGTAGTCCTGCGGCATAGCAGACCAATTGTTCAAATTGTTCTAAAAGCACCAAAATTGGCACACATGTAGATTAATATATTCTAAACATTTTTGGATATGGAGGCATTCAAGATTAGCCCTGTGGAAGATATGGCAGCCATTGTTCAAAATGGCCGCCATTTACCATTAGCGTCATTACATAGACTTCATTATGTGTCGTTAGTATGGTGCTAGATGGGCCAAAATTCCTTTTTTTTACATCAGAATTAACATCAATAAGTGTTTAACATATATTTAGATGAATCTTCTCAAAATGGCCCCAAACTGGCCGCCATTTTGTGGAAAAAGTGGACATTTGATGAAGATTCCAATACTCAATGACATAATACCTCTAATAACCAGTACATGATTTCAGGAACACACTTTAATTGCTCAAGTTGCTTTTTATTTCAAATTGCTGGCAAAATTGCAATGGAATGGTAGTCAAAATAATACACAGAGTACGGGGAGTTTACAGTATGGTCAGATTGTAGTTATATAGTCGACCAAAAGCCCAGTCTCTAGGCACAGTACTTACAGTTATACATTTATGGATAGATCTAATATAAATGAACAAATCTAAGTGGCTTCAAGAAGAGGACACAATAAACAGTTGCCAATACAATAACTTTCAGTATTGTGTAATCCTGCAGTACATACATGTAATACAATAACGTAGATTTTGCCACACTATGTTAATTATGATTCTGAACTTTTCAAATCTGGTCACCAGGATTATGAATGTCTACAGATCATAATGTTGGCTAGCAAGTTTTCTGTCCTAATCTACTGGCATTCGCCTTCACAGAAACACAGACCCGTGCATTGCAGTGAAGCCTTCTTGCACTTGCAGCGGTTTCTGCAGCCTTTCTTGCATCCGCAAGACACCAGCTCATAGCAGGTCTTGGATGCCTCAGGGAGTGTGGTCCAGAGTGGTGTGTAGGGCCCATCATCACTCCGATGCCAGCCCCAGTCTGTTGGTGGAGGGAGCACGGGCTCTGGTACCAATGCCTGGCCCCAGACATGACCACCCTGAAGGGCAGATCTCTTCACATGCTGCTCCAGAGCAGCGTAAGTTGGCGGGATGTTCTGAACAGAGCTCTTCTTTGCAAAGAGCTTCTTTCTCGCCTTGTTGACGTCCTTGCATTTGCTTGTGCGGTCATATAGGAGTATTACAAACCTCTCGATGACGACTTTGCTTGACACTGTTGAACTTGAGAAGCTGCGCAATGGAAAGAGCTGCTTGTCTCGAAGAGGAATGGCTTTGGTTCTTGATGCTGGGGCCATCCAGCACCATATTTACCATTGCAACTAGTACGTTTGGCACAGAGTCCTCCTGACAACCGCCCGGGAATGATCCACGGAATCGGTCAGTGTCTTCAAACATATATCGCCGAACTATCTGTGCAGCACGCGCAAGGTGAACTGCCTCAGTGTCACAGTCTTGCTCGCAGGCTTTGCCTAGCGCTTCACCAATGTCTTCATCAAACGCTAGTAGAACATCTCGGCCTTTGCTCTGGGATCTCAGGCCTGGTAACTGGGCTAACAGGCGCTCTTTCAGCCTTGTGCTATTAACTTTCTTGCACAAAGCAACCCCGAGCTGTTCCATTCTTGTCGTGTATAGCTTTGCAAGATCTGCGAGTCTGAAGACTGGGGCGGTGCCCTCTTCTAGGTTGTTTCCTCGATATACAGGACCAGTTCAGCCAGTACGATTATTGACATCACACCTTCATGGTCAGTTTTCTGCTCGGCTTCTACAGTGGTCTTTGCACGATAGTAAAGAGCCAACAAACACTTGGAATGGTACTTGGCCTCCAGAGCCACCATATCACCCATGCTGAGCCTGGCCATGAGTTCATTGTCCCCAACTTGCGCTGCACACTTCCGTACGCGTGTGTCCACCTGGAAGGTTGCTACTTCATGTAGGGTCTCTGTGCCAGACTTTCCACAGAAAAGCAGGAGGTGCCGCTGGTAGTGGCTTCTGAAGAGTGTGTTCTGGCGCTTGCCTGGGACATTGTCAGTACTACCAAATGCTGAGCTGCTTGCGATGAGTCTCTTCTCTGCTCTTTGTAGCATTGTGTTATTGTATTGGAGCATACATGTTTTATGCCACTTGGCCTGGTGGGCAACCATTGTCGCCTCAACACCTTGTCCTTCATCTAGTCTCTGTAACTGAACAGTTCTTGGCAGTTTTCCTAGTTCATCAAACTTGACCAAGTTTGCAGCCATTGTCGTGTATCCACTCCCAGGGTCTCGGCGTTTAGACAGTACTGGGCACACAAGTGACTCTGTTGTCTCCTCTTGACATACAAGACACAGCTTCCAGTTTGTCTCAGGAGGTGTTGTGGGAGTACGTTGCTCAAAAGTATCGACCAGTTGGAACTTCTTTGCCATGGCTGCAGTCTGGAACAACGCGTCTCTGATGTCAGGTGGTGCTGCTGCTGCTGCTGTAATCCACCACCAGTTGAATGGTTATCAAAGCCTCACCTGCAAAGACACAAAACACCACCATGTTACCACAAGCTACTACTACAAGTACCATGACTATCAACACTATACTATTACTGCAGCCGCCATCACTGCCACCACCACTGCCGCTGCAAAGTAAAATTCATTTTTCTTGTAAAATGGTAGCCATTTTATTTGGTAAGCACACAAGTATGTGTAATTGTACACTACTTATCACCTCTAGCACACTTATCACCTCTAGCATCCACAAAAAGACAAATTATGGTACATATTCAATGACGCTAATGGTAAATAGCGGCCATTTTCAAAAAATGGCCGCCAAATGTGCTACGGGGAGAATCTTGAATGCCTCCATATCCAAAATTGTTCAGAATGTATTAATCTACATGTGTGCCAATTTTGGTGCTTTTAGAACAATTTGAACAATTGGTTTCGTATTTTTTACTATGCCGCTGGGCTAAAGCAGACGTACAACAACCCGAAGTAAGCCCAATGAAATATACATTTGAGTAATTGGATGAGAAAAACCTTCTAACATCCAGTATGAGCAGCTGACGCAGAAGTGAGTGTGTAGTGTATTCCAACTACACAGTATGTCTAGTATAGTACATATGTCATAGTATTAAACTATATAAAATATACGTCTTATACGCCTGTGCTGTAAAGGGTCATTGTTCATGCTACATGCTACATGCTACATGCTGTACACAGCCCTTTGCTCTTCTAGGTGTTGCTCTTCAAAATATACTGTTGAAAATATATTTAACATTAGGTATCTAATCATTTTAACTGGCATCAATAATACGGGAAATGTAATAATACTGTCACGTACCACAGCAACAAAAGTAATGCAATAATATATAATATATACTTATTTTTTTCAATTAATAAAACATTTACACGTGTATTAATGTTAAGGAAAGGTTAAGATATGCAGTGATCTAATGTCCCTTTAGTTGAGTTGTGATTTATTTGATGTTAACTTCCAAATTGAAGCCTTTAACGAGGCTGTTATTGTAGAACAGCGCCCCCTGCAGGGCACCGGTCACTGTGCAGGCAGCGGTGGTTCTGCAGCAGGAAAAAGAACAAAAACACAACATAATCATAAATTAGTAAATAAAGTAAATAAAGGAGAAGAGCCCGCAGGAGCTGTAGAGCCGTGAGGAGGATCTCAGGCCGGTGACGGGATACTTTTTTTAATCGTTCCTATTAATTACCGTATTTATCATTATTTATTATACTTGGTTTCTTTTTTTTTCTTCTTTTTAAATTTGATTTATTTATTATAAGACAAAAGACAATACATAGACAGAACACCTAGAGGACGACAAACAGTGGACACACCATAAAGTCAGAGTATTGAGAAAAAGAAATATAAATAAATGAATTAAAATGCATGTGTACATGTGTGCAAAAAATAATAAGAAAATAATAAAAAATATATATTTAAAAAGAAATCTCACACACATTTTTATTTTTATTTATAGATGTTTATGTATGAGCGTATGCATATACTTTCTGCTGCTGCACTGTGAATGTCCCCATTGAGGGAAGAATAAAGAGTTCTCTTATAACTCCTGCAGGAGGAAGTCAGATGTGGTTATTTACACATTAAACATGGTTCTGATCATTATCTTCCATATTTTGTAACTACACCCCGACATCCTCCACATTACAGAGACATGCCGCAATTATCTGGTCTCTGCAGCACGGGACCCAGAACCTCACCCACAGACCCGGACGGGGTACCGGAGGACCACAGGCCCGCAGCATCGGAGACATCCAGACCCCGGGAAAAGGAACCCGGTGTTTGGCAGCAGATAAAAATAGAGTAATGGAGTCACACATCCGGCTCCGAGACGAGTGACTGATGCTCGGATGAGACGCCGCCTCGACAGACTGGCAGGAGAACACGGAGGAGGAACGAGCGGCTCCTCCTCTCTGATGGTTACGTCTTCAGAAGCCTCGACAGCCGTAATGACCCCAACATGTCATCTGTCACTGACGGCTGCGAGGGGAAAGAATCGCTTCCACGACCAGATTCAGGCCCCACGCCGCCGTCTGTCAGGACGGGGGGAGTTATTAATTTACATTTGGCTTTATGGCTGATGAAATTACACAAAGGGACTTAGATACAAGAAAAGAACAACACTTCCTGACCCCTGACCATTCAAAGCCTCAACTGCCTGGTGGAGCGTGGAGGTCTGGATGGTGGAATATGCCGACTACCAACTCTTCATCCTCTCATCTTCATTGTGTTGTTCGTGTGTTTTAATGAGTGTGTAATGATTCCTTCTGGTCACATGACATCTATGACACCTGTCCATCCTGGAGAGGGATCCTCCTCTGTTCTCTCCTCAAGGGTTCTGACCTTTTACCCTGAAGGGTTGTTTGGGAGTTGTTCCTGATCCCATGTGAGGTCAAAGGTCAAAGGTCAGGGATGTCTATGTGTACAGATTGTAAAGCACTCTGAGGGGAATTTCTAATTTGTGAAAATGGGCTCTACAAATAAACTGACTTGAAAAAGCCTGTTTGGCTTTTTCAATAAGAGTCTCACAGTAAATCGTATATCGGACGTTGAAGGGTGAACTGCTGCTGAGACTCAGACCATATACAGGACTGTCTCAGAAAATTAGAATATTGTGATAAAGTTCTTTATTTTCTGTAATGCAATTAAAAAAACAAAAATGTCATGCATTCTGGATTCATTACAAATCAACTGAAATATTGCAAGCCTTTTATTCTTTTAATATTGCTGATTATGGCTTACAGTTTAAGAAAACTCTAAAATCCTATCTCATAAAATTTTAATATTTCCTCAGACCAAGTAAAAAAAAAGATTTATAACAGCTGAGTGTCAAGGCTCAGGAAACCCTTGCAGGTGTTTGAGTTAATTAGACAATTCAAGTGATTTGTTTAATACCCTACTAGTATACTTTTTCATGATATTCTAATATTTAGAGATAGGATATTTGAGTTTTCTTAAGCTGTAAGCCATAATCAGCAATATTAAAAGAATAAAAGGCTTGCAATATTTCAGTTGATTTGTAATGAATCCAGAATGCATGACATTTTTGTTTTTTGAATTGCATTACAGAAAATAAAGAACTTCATCACAATATTCTAATTTTCTGAGACAGTCCTGTATGTGTTGGGATGGATTTGCTCCGCTGAGGAGACTCAGACATCCTCAGTGTCACACTCCCCTCTTCCTCTGAAGGCCTGGATGTCTGAGGAGGAGGATTCAGTCAGTCTCATCCTGTAGCCTCTTCATAAAACCTGGAATGTGCTTCAAAGACATGATGAATAAAACATCCGTCATTCATGAGGCGGTGGCTGTGTGCCGCTTTAGCGGAGCGTCACAGCTCAGCGTCCCACGGAGCCACAACCACGTCGTTTAGGAGCTTAGTCGGGTTTATTCTAACAGGATTCATCCCCATGTTTCATTCAAGCCCAACTGAAATTAAAGAGCTTTTCCTGGGGTCGGCTACAGCTACAAATCGGCTCTTAAAAGTATTTGTCCCGAGTTCTGCTGTCACACAAAAAGACACCAGGAGGGACACGTTCTGCTTTTTGCTTTCATGACGTGGTGCAACGCCAGCCGGACTCAGTCAAACCTTCCCAGTTTCATTCAAACACCAGCTGAGTGTTTCTGATATTTACATTAAAAAATGTATTTCCATTAACAATAAACAAACTATTAGAATTCCTGTGCACATGTCGGTTACTAACGGGTCAAATGCGTGACCTTTGTTAAAAATACTTCACTTTCAAACACCAGTGAAATACAGTCTGAGGTCCCAAACAGCTATAGAGTTGTTTCAATGTTTATATGTGAATATTAGTGAATTATGTTATTATTCTCAGCCATCGTACCACGAAATGACTAACAAAAGGAAAAATATGCAAGTTAACTTCTTCTAAATACCTTGTACTTCTACTTCAGGGGATACATTCTACTCATATTGACAGAGGAACACATCTGACCGAGTGGACCTGAGGCGCTCCTCGTCTGGCTCAAGAACACGTTGGCTGAGCCAGTGACTGCACATCCTACTTCTACTCACCTTTAGAGTTATTATAGTTGAGTGTCAAATCCTTTAAATAAATTGTGCATAATGCAGTTTTTACAGTCTAGAATCACAAGGTTGTAGAAGTTTAGCAGGGCGTAGCAGCCCGAGTGTAATCCTAAACTTACATCGCCCCCTACCGACGATAAGGGAGGTCAAACCTCATCGCAGTACCACCGCCCCGCCGGCAGGGGGCGCTGGAGGCCGCCGAGCTGCGTCGTTTCCCCGGCGCCGCAGTCCTTCCGCCACCACCGGGAGCACAGAGAGCATCAAAACACAAACAATGGGCAAGAAGCACAAAAAGCACAAGTCCGAAAAACACGGATATGAAGGTAATTAATTTCACACACATTTCAAACACATCTCAAATATTCGCTGATTTGTTTTTAAATACGTTGCTGGAAGCTATTGTTAGCCTAGCTGGTCAGCTAGCTTGCTGCGACGCGACCGTCAGCTCCAGGGCTGATGTACGTGTTTACTTCCCCTCACTTCTCTGTAAAGATGGCACACTTCTCTATGAATGCAAGGCAGTGAATGTAATGTTATAAGACAGAGTCAGCTGCCGGTGTATCGTCACTCCAACGCCGCTAGCCGAGCTAGCTGTGAGCGGCTGTTGTTTCCAGCGTGTCTCCGGTTCGCCGTGAGCAGTTGAATAACACCGAGTTGCCCCCGCAGAGTCCGGGGAGAGGCCCCTGAAGCTGGTGCTCAAAGTGTCCGGCAGCGAGGTGACGACGGGCAGCTCCGGTCTGGAGCCGGTCTCCGACGAGCGGCCGGCGGACGGCGACAAACCCAAAGAGAAGAAGAAGAAGAAGAAGAAGGATAAAGAGAAGAGCGCCGGCTCCCCGGAGGACGACAAGGGCAAGAAGAAGGTACGGAGGAGCAGGTGGAGCCTCTGGGGGAGCAGGTAGAACCTCTGGGGGAGCAGGTGGAGCCTCTTGGGGAGCAGGTGGAGCCTCTGGAGGAGCAGGTAGAGCCTCTGGGGGAGCAGGTAGAGCCTCTGGGGGGAGCAGGTAGAGCCTCTGGGGGAGCAGGTAGAGCCTCTGGGGGAGCAGGTAGAGCCTCTGGGGGAGCAGGTAGAGCCTCTGGGGGAGCAGGTGGAGCCTCTGGGGGAGCAGGTGGAACCTCTGGGGGAGCAGGTGGAGCCTCTGGGGGGAGCAGGTAGAGCCTCTGGGGGAGCAGGTGGAGCCTCTGGGGGAGCAGGTGGAGCCTCTGGGGGAGCAGGTGGAGCCTCTGGGGGAGCAGGTAGAGCCTCTGGGGGAGCAGGTGGAGCCTCTGGGGGAGCAGGTGGAGCCTCTGGGGGAGCAGGTGGAGCCTCTGGGGGAGCAGGTGGAGCCTCTGGGGGAGCAGGTGGAGCCTCTGGGGGAGCAGGTAGAACCTCTGGGAGGAGCAGGTGGAGCCTCTGGGGGAGCAGGTGGAGCCTCTGGGGGAGCAGGTAGAACCTCTGGGGGAGCAGGTAGAGCCTCTGGGGGAGCAGGTAGAGCCTCTTGGGGGAGCAGGTAGAACCTCTGGGGGAGCAGGTAGAGCCTCTGGGGGAGCAGGTAGAGCCTCTTGGGGGAGCAGGTAGAACCTCTGGGGGAGCAGGTAGAGCCTCTGGGGAGCAGGTGGAGCCTCTGGGGGAGCAGGTAGAACCTCTGGGGGAGCAGGTAGAGCCTCTGGGGGAGCAGGTAGAGCCTCTGGGGGAGCAGGTGGAGCCTCTGGGGGAGCAGGTAGAACCTCTGGGGGAGCAGGTAGAGCCTCTGGGGGAGCAGGTAGAACCTCTGGGGGAGCAGGTAGAGCCTCTGGGGGAGCAGGTAGAGCCTCTGGGGGAGCAGGTAGAGCCTCTGGGGAGCAGGTGGAGCCTCTGGGGAGCAGGTGGAGCCTCTGGGGAGCAGGTGGAGCCTCTGGGGAGAGCAGGTGGAGCCTCTGGGGAGCAGGGGAGCCTCTGGGGAGCAGGTAGAGCCTCTGGGGGAGCAGGTAGAGCCTCTGGGGGAGCAGGTAGAGCCTCTGGGGGAGCAGGTGGAGCCTCTTGGGGAGCAGGTGGAGCCTCTGGGGGGAGCGAGTGGAGCCTCTGGGGGAGCAGGTGGAGCCTCTGGGGGAGCAGGTAGAACCTCTGGGGGCAGGTGGAGCCTCTGGGGGGAGCAGGTGGAGCCTCTGGGGGGGGCAGGTGGAGCCTCTGGGGGAGCAGGTGGAGCCTCTGGGGGAGCAGGTGGAGCCTCTGGGGGAGCAGGTGGAGCCTCTGGGGGAGCAGGTGGAGCCTCTGGGGGGGGCAGGTGGAGCCTCTGGGCAGCTCATAATATGGTAGCCTCTCAGGCAACCTCTACAGTTTTCATGTTTATACCGAGATTTGAGTTTGGTCCTGGACATCTGGTTTAAAGTCATGGAAAAGTCCTGGACATCCATCGGTCAAAATGTGTAAGAACCCTGTTAAAAGAATAACAATTTATATCAATATTTATTCTTTTAATACAATTATTGTCTCTCATTCATTTGAGTTATAGTAAGTAAGTAATTTATTTCCATAGGTACGTATACATAGTGACGGGCATTGACAAAACAAAAAAAACGTACGAATGAAGGACCCGCCCCGAACCCTTTAGCCCCGCCCCTCCCAACTACGACAGACACACAAACAGTACACACACATATGGATCAAAACATAACATTTCGTACAAGCAACAACAAAACCCCAGAACAGGAAAAAGAAAACAAAGAAACATGTTAAAAATAATAATAAGGGCAAATGTGAAGAACTGATAACTTGGAAAAATAATATCACAAACATCAAGGTATGTATATAATTTATATTTATATTATTTACACAGCGAGATCTCACCCAATGTTTGGTCATGGAAATGTGGTTTAAAGGTCAATGGAGAAGTGCTGTAAGCCGTTGTGTGCTCCCTGTACATCGTGTGTTTCTGTAACGCTAGATGACGAAGAAGAAGAAAGGACCGGAAGTGAACGACGAGGATGAACGCAGCAGAACCCCGATCCGCTCGGAGCTGGATAAACAGGAAGGTAACTCCAGCTGCTCCTCGGGTCACAGGGTCATACGGTCGTGGAACACCTGGAAGAGTCACGACATTTTAAAATGTTTTTTTCCAGGCCTGGAAAAGTCCTGGAAAAAAATCTATGACAAAAGTCTTGGAAACTTGTTGTATTCACATCTTCATTTACGCAGAGTTTGAAATAATTCACAGATTTTTTTGTAAAAGAAAGATGCTCAAAATATAAACCGGCATACGCACCGTAACTGAGAAGTTCGGTAGCCATAGCAACAGCAGCTCAGGGATAATCCACTACCATGTATACACTGAGATTTCACAACATGGAAATTTGGTTTAAAGTCCTGGAAATCCATGAGTCAAAATCTATGTATGACCTCAAGGTTTACGGGACTCTATTCTTATTTTATTATTGATGTTGTTTTTCTGGTAGAAAAGGAACAAACTCCTCTGCAGGAAGCGTTGAACCAGCTCATCCGGCAGCTCCAACGGTCAGCGGTCGAGTATTGACACGAGATGTTCATCTGACCACGAGCTCCTGACCCCTCGGTGAGGTCAGTGTACGCTGCGCTGAAGTGTGTGTGTGTGTGTGTGTGTGTGTGTGTGTGTGTGTGTGTGTGTGTGTGTGTGTGTGTGTGTGTGTGTGTGTGTGTGTGTGTGTGTGTGTGTGTGTGTGTGTGTGTGTGTGTGTGTGTGTGTGTGTGTGTGTGTGTGTGTGTGTGTGTGTGTGTGTGTGTGTGTGTGTGTGCAGGAAGGACCCCACCGCGCTCTTCTCGTTCCCGGTGACCGACCTCATCGCTCCGGGCTACTCGATGATCATCAGGCGTCCGATGGACTTCAGCACCATAAAGGACAAAGTGAAGAAGAGTTACTACCAGTCGCTGGATGAGCTCACGGTGCGTGTCGGTTCCATCCCCGCTCTCCCCATTAGTTGCATGTCGGTGTCCATGAGCAAGGCACTGAACCCCCAGTTGCTCCCCGGTCTTCCCTGCAGCACACTGCTCCTAGATAACTACGGATGGGTTAAATGCAGAGAATACATTTCATATATGTATATAACTAAATGTAATATGGCAATTAAAGGACCGTCGTGATGCGTCCCCGGTGTGTGTGTGACCGTGTGTCTGTGTGTCGCTGCAGATGGATTTCAGGGTCATGTGTGAAAACGCCATGATCTACAACCAACCGGAGACGATCTACCACAAAGCGGCTCGGAAGCTGCTGAACTCCGGACTGAAGATCCTCAACCAGGTCTGAAGGCTTTAAGACTCTTAAGACTCTAAAACTCTGAGACTCTGAGACTCTGAGACTCTGAGACTCTAAGACTCTAAGACTCTGAGACTCTGAGGCTCTGATACTCTTAAGACTCTGAGACTCTAAGACTCTGAGACTCTAAGACTCTGAGACTGATACTCTGAAGTTGAGCTTCTTTAAACTCTGATAGTTTTGAATGCACCACATGTGTAAAGATAAGAGTTCTTTATTCATGTCAGTAGTTTTAAACGTCTTAAAGCTCTGGAACAAAGTGAAGTGACTCTGAAGCTCCAGAGGGAGGCAGCAGATCCACTGGCTGCAGGCTTCTCTCTCCCTCTCGCTCTCGCTCTCGCTCTCTCTCCCTGATCCTAAATCATTGACTCTCTCTCTCTCTCCTATAGGAGCGACTGGACAGCCTGAAGCAGAGCATTGAGTTCATGTCGGGCCTCGACCCGTCGGCCAAACCGCCGGGAAAGACCGAGGGACCCGGAGGACCCCCCACCGCCGAGAGACCCCAGACCCCCAGCAGGTCCTCTACACCTTCACCTTTACACCTTCATGGTCACACCTTTACACCTTCATGGTCTCACCTTTACACCTTCATGGTCACACCTTCATGGTCACACCTTCATGTTCTCACCTTTACACCTTCATGGTCACACCTTCATGGTCTCACCTTTACACCTTCATGGTCACACCTTCATGGTCTCACCTTTACACCTTCATGGTCACACCTTCATGGTCTCACCTTTACACCTTCATGGTCACACCTTCATGGTCACACCTTCATGTCTTCAACCAAAGATTGAAGTTAAAACTGTTAAATCTGAAATATGTGCTGAACATAAGACACAAGAAGAAGTCAGTTTTTCCCTCCGTCTCCAGTGAAATGGTTTTTCCAGCGCTGGAGGCAGAGAATGTGAGGAATGCGTCGGCGCGTGCCGAGGCTCGTCTCCTCGAGGCACGTCTTCTCGAGGCACGTCTTCTCGAGGCACGTCTTCTCGAGGCACGTCTTCTCGAGGCACGTCTTCTCGAGGCTCGTCTTCTCGAGGCTCGTCTCTCGAGGCTCGTCTCCTCGAGGCTCGTCTCCTCGAGGCTCGTCTTTTCGAGGCTCGTCTCCTCGAGGCTCGTCTCTCGAGGCTCGTCTTTTCGAGGCTCGTCTCCTCGAGGCTCGTCTCTCGAGGCTCGTCTCCTCGAGGGACGTCTTCTCGAGGCACGTCTCTCGAGGCTCGTCTCTCGAGGCTCGTCTTCTCGAGGGACGTCTCTCGAGGCTCGTCTTCTCGAGGGACGTCTCCTCGAGGCTCGTCTCCTCGAGGCTCGTCTCTCGAGGCTCGTGCTCTCGAGGCTCTTCATGTCTCCTCGGCAGCGCGTGTGTGTTTTTGTGTTTTCCCTTCTCCACCTGTGATATGAAAGCTTTTCACTCAGGTCGACGCGTCTCTTTCATTTTCAGACAAGAGAAAGACTCCAAGGACGAGGCGGCGAAGGTGGAGAAAGAGCTGCAGGAAATCCACAAGGTCATCGAGGAGTCTGGAGGGAAGCTGTCCAACCGAGTGCTGCAGTGTGACGTGAGGAGCAGCCGCTGCAGAGCCACTCAATAAATACCACCAAACATACTCTAACAAAGAAAAGTAGTGGATGTTAAATCCCTGCTGAGTCGTATCTTCTCTATTCCTGTGGGACGAGTCGTGTTCCACGTTGTGGTCCTGATGATGTTTTTATGCCCGTTCCATCGGCTCGTTGTGCAGTTGGAGTTTTCCCGGCGGAAGGCCGACGGCTCCACCACCATGACCATCCTCAACCCCGCCGACCCCTCCGTGGGAGGTAGGTCACCTCGCCGCGTCTCTAGAGCACGAGCTCGCCGCTCTAGAGACGTTCTCTCACGTCTATCGATGAGACGGAGAACCGAATATCTTTTGGATATGGACAGAATCTTTTTTTTTGTAGACTCATTTTTTTCGATGATTAGTTATCAGGGTTCACACGGTCCTGGAAAAGTCCTGGGAAGAAATTTAACCCCCAATGTTGTGTTAAAGTCGTGGAGAAGTTGTGATGTTCACATGTTCATTCACGCCGAGTTTGAAGTAATTTATATGTTTTTAAAACAAAAGTCTCTCGTAATATAAGCCGGCGTACGCTCTCATTCTGGCGGCACACGGCTTCTTTTTTCCACGCCACAAGTGAACGCACCGTAACTGAAGAAGGTCGGTGGCCAAAGCAACAGCAGCTCAGGGAAGTGTAGATTTAACCACATGTGGAAAAGTACACGGTCGTGGAAATTTAGTTAAAAGTCTGAGAACTTGATCGTTTGCATTTTCTATTATAAAAAAACAAAGTAATATGTTATAATTGTTAATAGTTATTTAAAAAATGTAATAGTGAATAACCACAAATAAATAAGACTTGTTTTTTGTTCAAAAAACACTTTGAATCTGTAGATGAGACTTTCTGTAAGAGTCTTATTACCTTCGCATTGAAAATGCGGAATGTTTTGATCGCCGTGTATTTATTTATTTGTATGCGTGTTCCTCGCATAACACAAAAAGTATTAAACCGAATCGCATGAAATTTGGTGGGATGATTAGTTATTATCCGGGGACCATTTGATTAGATTTTGGGATCAATCGGGTCAAAGGTCAAGGTCATGAAAAGGTCAAAATCTTCTTTGGTCATTTTGTATCCAATTGTCATGCAACTAATGCCAAAATGTTCATAATCAAATGCCCAATCTTGTGATATGCGAATGTATGCGCTCTACCGAGTGCCCGTTCTAGTTATTGTTGATTTTATGACCTGTGCTCGTATCCTGTGAGCCTAAAGAAGTATATTTATTATTTTTGAACAACGGTTAAATGTTATTTCACAAGTTCCCCCAATTTCCTTCTAAATGCCCCTGGACGTCTCTGTTTCCTGTTGCAGACGCCGGCTTCTGTCCCGTGAAACTGGGCATGATGTCCAACCGGCTGCAGAGCGGCGTGAACAGCCTGCAGGGCTTCAGGGAGGACAAGAGGAACCGCATCACTCCAGGTGGGGCTGGCTCCGGGTAGGCGTGGCTCCGGGTAGGCGTGGCTCCGGGTGGGCGTGGCTCCGGGTAGGCGTGGCTCCGGATGGGCGTGGCTCCGGGTAGGTGTGGCTCTGGATGGGCGTGGCTCCGGGTAGGTGTGGCTACGGGTAGACGTGGCTCTGGATGGGTGTGGCTCTGGGTAGGCGTGGCTCCGGGTGGGCGTGGCTCCGGGTAGGAGTGTCTCTGGTGGGGGCGTGGCTCCTCCTCTGGTGTCACGGTGATGATGTAACCATGCCCCGTTGTCCACAGTGACCTACGTCAACTACGGGCCCTTCACCTCCTTCGCGCCGACCTACGACTCCAGCTTCGCCAACATCAGCAAGGAGGATTCCGACCTCGTCTCCTCCCTCTACGGCGAGGAGGCGGAGCCTCTGGCCTCAGACAGGTGAGACGGGCTCTGGAGGAGTCGTCCGTAGACGCTCCGGCTCCGCCTTCTTTCTCTCGTCGTCGTCTGGTTCTTCTTTCTCTTGACTCCTGCTTCTCCTCCGTTTGTTTTCCAGCTTGTTGAAGTTCCTCGCCAAGTCGGACGAGTACGTTTACCGACTGGCGGATGACGTTCTGGACGCCGTCACCAACGGAGAGCACTCCAGGAGCCTGAAGGCGGCCGAGCCGGTGAGCACCGGACCGACGACACAGAGCCGGGATGGAAACGTACGCGACGAGAGACTGAGCTGCTGTTCCATGTCTGTCCAGCAGGTGGAGGAGGGAGCGAACTCACAAGAGGACTCGAGTGACATGGAGGTGAGTCGATGGCAGAAGAAGAACTCAGAGTGACGAGAGATGCAGAGCATCCGCCGCGGCGTGTGATGGGTTGTGTGTTGCTCCGCCCGTTGCTTCGCCTGTTGCTCCGCCTGTTGCTCCGCCTGTTGCTCTGCCCGTTGCTCTGCCTGTTGCTCTGCCTGTTGCTCTGCCCGTTGCTCCGCCCGTTGCTCTGCCCGTTGCTCCGCCAGCAGCTGTGTCAACATGGCGGTCGTCCCCCTCTGGAAACCCAGCGGTGCTGCTGGCTGTCGGAGCGTCGGCGTGTCCCTCCCTCTGATTGGCTCCTCAGGGCGGTGCAGCCGGGGCCCCTCGCCGGGCACACAGAGGGCCTCTGTGGGGCCTCTGAGGGCCTCTGTGGCTGTTTGCTGCTCTTGGCTCTCTTTTCATGAGGTTTGGTTCTGAGTGCAGCAGCAGTGTGACTAACGGGCTTCATGCGTCTGGATGTTCCTCTGTCTGCTGTGTTAAACCCCAACATGGCGTCTCCCCCCCCCCCAGGTCGCTGAACCCGACGTGGCCGACTGCAGCCGGCTGGACTTCCTGCGCCATGCGGCCGGCCTGCAGGCAGCAGAGCCGCTCTCTGGGGGTAAAGACGCTGTGTGTTCTGGGGCTCTGAGGGTCTGGACCGCTAACGCAGGAACAAGTTCTGTTCAGCCCACAGCACCAGAACCCAGAGGCTCGTATACAGTAGCAGGAAGAAGAGTGTAAACCTGCAGCAGACTGGAGATGAAAACTGCACACACAACATTTTGATAATGAATGTACACATCTGAAATACCTACGTCCAGGTCCTGGTCCTGGTCCAGGTCCTGGACGTGGTCCTGGTGCTGGCGGCCCGCCTGCTTTGTGTGTGGTTCAAAGGAATATGTGAACAAAGTCGTTAAGCAGCTCTGAGCCAGAAAGCAGCTGCTGAACGTCCTGCTCCCCGTTATGAGGAGCCCATTGAAATGTATTCTCTCTCTGTGTCTCTCTCTCTCTCTCTCTCTCTCTCTCTCTGTGTCTCTCTCTCTCTCGCTCTCTCTGTGTCTCTCTCTCTCTCTCTCTCTCTGTGTCTCTCTCTCTGTGTCTCTCTCTCTCTCTCTCTCTCTGTCTCTCTCTCTCTCTGTCTCTCTCTGTCTCTCTCTCTCTCTCTCTGTCTCTCTCTCTCTCTCTCTCTGTCTCTCTCTCTCTCTCTCTCTCTCTCTCTGTGTCTCTCTCTGTGTCTCTGTGTCTCTCTGTGTGTCTGTGTGTGTGTGTGTGTGTGTGTGTGTGTGTGTGTGTGTGTGTGTGTGTGTGTGTGTGTGTGTGTGTGTGTGTGTGTGTGTGTGTGTGTGTGTGTGTGTGTGTGTGTGCCCCCGCGCCCCCCCCCCCCCCCCTCAGAGGCTCTGCACTTCCAGCAGAAGCTGGACGACACCACCGCGCTGCTGCGTGAGCTGCAGGAGGCGCAGCAGGAGCGCCTGAGCACCAAGCAGCCGCCCAACATGATCTGCCTGCTGGCGCCGACGGCCCGGGAGTTGGAGCTGGGTAAGCCCCGCCCCTGTGACCTCCGACCCCGACGAGGAGTCTCTTAGCTTCACATCAGGATTCACAGTGAAGTCAACGCGACACTGACCTCGATCCCAGGGTCGCTTCACAACGAAGCTCGGGACTAAAGACGAAGCTCGGCAGGTTGCCAGGCAACCAGCGGAGGCTTCAGGAGGCGCCGGAGCTTCAGCGTTTCTCTCTTTATACCGAGATCACACGAGATGTTTGGACCAGCTCGTCACGAGTCATCACATATCTTATTTACCCCCGAGGGTCAGTCATTCTCTGTATTTGACCCATCCTTCGTTATTGAGGAGCGATGGTGCTGCAGTGAAGCACTGGGGGTTCAGTGCCTTGCTCAAGGACACTTTCACATGCACTGTGGGGAGAGCGGGGAACACAACACACAACCCTCTGCTAAAGGTTGGAAGGGAAATCAGAGCTGACTCCTCCTTCCTCTTGTCTGACTCCTCCTTCCTCCTGTCTGACTCCTCCTTCCTCCTGTCTGACTCCTCCTTCCTCTTGTCTGACTCCTCCTTCCTCCTGTCTGACTCCTCCTTCCTCCTGTCTGACTCCTCCTTCCTCCTGTCTGACTCCTCCTTCCTCCTGTCTGACTCCTCCTTCCTCCTGTCTGACTCCTCCTTCCTCCTGTCTGACTCCTCCTTCCTCTTGTCTGACTCCTCCTTCCTCCTGTCTGACTCCTCCTTCCTCTTGTCTGACTCCTCCTTCCTCCTGTCTGACTCCTCCTTCCTCTTGTCTGACTCCTCCTTCCTCTTGTCTGACTCCTCCTTCCTCCTGTCTGACTCCTCCTTCCTCTTGTCTGACTCCTCCTTCCGTCTGACTCCTCCTTCCTCTTGTCTGACTCCTCCTTCCTCTTGTCTGACTCCTCCTTCCTCTTGTCTGACTCCTCCTTCCTCTTGTCTGACTCCTCCTTCCTCTTGTCTGACTCCTCCTGTCTGACTCCTCCTTCCTCTTGTCTGACTCCTCCTGTCTGACTCCTCCTGTCTGACTCCTCCTTTCTCTTGTCTGACTCCTCCTTCCGTCTGACTCCTCCTTCCGTCTGACTCCTCCTTCCTCTTGTCTGACTCCTCCTTCCTTCTGTCTGACTCCTCCTTCCTCCTGTCTGACTCCTCCTTCCTCTTGTCTGACTCCTTCTTCCTCTTGTCTGACTCCTCCTTCCTCCTGTCTGACTCCTCCTTCCTCCTGTCTGACTCCTCCTTCCTCTTGTCTGACTCCTCCTTCCTCCTGTCTGACTCCTCCTTCCTCTTGTCTGACTCCTCCTTCCTCCTGTCTGACTCCTCTTGTCTGACTCCTCCTTCCTCTTGTCTGACTCCTCCTTCCTCCTGTCTGACTCCTCCTTCCTCTTGTCTGACTCCTCCTCCCTCCTCAGCTGAGAAGGTGACGGGGAACCTGGCCTCTCTGACGGGCCTCGTGGCTCCATGTGACGTCAGCAGTGTGTTCAGCATCAGGAGGGCCATGGGCATTGCGGGGCCCCCGGAGCCCCCCGGGGCCCCCGGGCCCCTCCTGGACCTCACCACAGGTATGACACGGAGTCGTCTCTTCTCTTCCAGCTGTTCTTACGCATTGTTTAGCTTTATAATCTAATCATTGGAAAAGCAGAATTAGATTTTGTTAAAGAATTAAACCGAGTCGTTTCCTTTCCACCGTCTTGTTCCTCAGGATCATCGAGAAGTTTCACTTCCAAAAAGATTCATAAACACTCAAGAACCAGCAGATTGATCCTTAATGCATATTCAGTAATCTACTAAACAGTTTAACTTCAACCAACTCCATGAATTCATGAGTAAATATATAATAATATAACAGTCGCAGTAAATCTTTAATTTCTTTAGGTACATTTGTACTGAAGTAACATTTGTGAACTCTTTCTACATTCTAACACTAATAATAATCTCCTCATAGTTCTGGAGGCGGAGCCTATGGAGTCGTCCGTTGGTCCAGGTCCGGTCGCTGTCTGAAGAACTTTTATCATTAACTTATGTTTCGTATGAAGTGATTTTTTGTGTGACATTTGTATCCATTTCAGTCAATAAACTCGTTTTATAAGTTTTTAGCTCTTGTGACAAACTTCAAACTTCTGAAAACATTTATTACATTCTGGAGCTGCAGAAACTCACTTTGTTCACATGAAGGCCGACACGTCGTTATTATCATTATTATACAACCACTGTCACAGAGCCATGTTTCATAAGAGGCGTTCAGGGACATCTGTTGACGACGACATCCACACACACATACGTTTTAACGTCTGTCCAGAGAGCCGGGCTCAGTGTTTACAGATGTACATGTCCAGCTTCTGTCCAGCCTCACGCTCATTACACAGCAACGGAGCCGCCGAGGTTCTTAAAGGGCCAGCAGCCTTCAGAGCGTCAGCACGATGCTCCTCCATCGCCAACGGCAACGAGGGAACAGGAAGTTCAAAAGGGACGCCGGACGTCTCCGACCTCCTGAGACGTCCAACAGAGAGTTCTGGGTACTTCAGTCCATGACCTCTAGGAGTCCGTGACCTCAGCCCAGGCCCTGCTGCTTGCTGGTGTCGGTGCACAGGAAGAAGGTCTCCAGCTCCCCTTTGCCCTTCACGCTGATGAAGCCCCGACACTCCACCGAGTAGCCCAGCTTACGCAGCACGTCGGACGTCTCCGCCGTCACCTGGAGGTCAAGAGGTCACGACCATGAAGACTAAAGTCACCTGAGGAGTGGTCCCTGAATGCACCGCGACGGTTCACTACTTCTGACAAACAACCGATAAACTCACTAAAGTCAATTCAGGAAATGTTCTAACATCCCCCCTGAGGAGCGCTCTCTCTCTTCCTCTCTCTCTCTCTTCCTCTCTCTCTCTGGAACATGAACAGCGTGTCGCACTACATCCTGAGTTCAAATAGATAGATTCTTTGTGGTGATTTCCCTTTCAACATTCCTCTCTCCCTCTCTTCATTCCTCTCTCCCTCTCTTCATCTCTCTCTCCCTCTCCTCATAGCCGGTTGAAGGTTGAACTCCCCGAGTCGGAGGAGCTCCTCTCTGAAGCCGAGCTCATGAAACGGGGCCGCGGGTACCTGGATCTTGCCGAGCTCCCCGGTGCTCTCCATCCTGCTGGCCACGTTCACCGTGTTTCCCCAGATGTCGTACTGAGGCTTCCTCGCCCCGATCACGCCGGCGATCACCGGGCCGTGGTTAATGCCTGGAGGGAACGTACATAATGAAATGAGTCATCTACAGGTAGGAGGCTCACTGGCTCGAGATCAATATTAATGAGTAAAGCAACTTATATTTGGTATTATTAAATATTAAATAAGCAAATCTCTTTCTGTGAAAAACACAGGAATTACAAAAGCACGACGTCACCGAGGAGAAGTCAAAGTGCTTTTAATAAACAAAACTGTGTCTGGACTCAGAGGCTGATAAGCAGCTCGATACACATTCCTGGTTTATGGATCTTGTACATTTTTATCTCCAATGAAATGTAAATGTTTGAAATGAAACGTTTAATCTGTAAACCGTCTGCTAAGAATCAACGTCTGGGAATAATTTTGCCGGAGTGGAGAAGTTCAGGTTGGGTTATGTGTCTTTTACTGACTACACCTTTATTTATTTATATGTATATGTTTATATATATATTTATTTATTTGAATATATTTATGTATATTTATATATTTATGCATATTTATTTATTTGAATATATATTTATTTATATATATTTAATTGATTATTTTAGTATGTATTTATGTATATAAATAAGAAAATATGTATATATATAAATAAATAAACATATACAAAATAAATATACATATATATATTAAAGAAATATATTTATTTATTTGAATATATATAATAAGGAGATCCAAGATGGCGGAGGGAGCTGGTGGAAGTGCAGCTGCTCCGAGTAGATCTCGAATTAAACCAGAAATCTACAAGGCTATTGATGGTAAAGTCATTGTGGAAGATGAACTTTTAAACTTCCTCGTCATAAAAATGAAGACTATGAGTCATGACGATATTATTTGTTAGTTGTGAACCACTTCGGATCGGATTGGATTGAGAGTTCAAGGAAAGTTCTTTTTGAACTCTGTCCAAGCTCCAGTCAACGCTTTGTAGCACATAAGGGTCTCAACAAGACGTGAATAATGTAAAGAGTTGTTTGAAACTACTTCATGAGGCGGGTGAGGATATCCCTCGTTTTGTGTCTCATTACATAGACGAATTTCCGCCTGTGACGTTCAACTCCCTGGATGTTTCTTGCCTGCTTGGGAAAATTGAGCGTCTAAGTGCAGACATGACCTCAATGAAACATGCTATGTGTATGCAGACAAATGTCTGTGAGGATCTCCGAGAGATAACGGCGGATATGAATCAACGCATATGCCGGGTTGAACAGCCTGTGTTGAGCGGAAGGGATGCACCGATTGGCCAGGTCAACGAGGAGGCCCCGAGTCGGGTATGGAAGGTGTAACTCGGTGCTGGAGCAACATCATCTCAGCCGAGGGGTTGCGCCCATTCACCATGCACGTCAAACCATGCGAGTGAGATGGGGTCAGAGTGTATCTGCACCCTTCCTAGTGACAAATGGTGTCCGGCAAGGTGGAATACTGTCCCCTGCTCTGTTTAATCTCTATATGGATGACCTCTCTAAGGAGTTAACAAAGTGTAAGACATGGGGGTCATCGGACCCTATGAGACGGCATAGATCCTATCTGCCTGATGGATCATCGAGGTCTGGGTCGTGGAATTCCTGCTCCTGACTACGCCACTGTCCTGTTGAGACTCCGCCCACTGTTGAGACTCCGCCCACTCCTCCTCCCCACCGCCATCTGCCTGATGGATCGTGGAGGTCTCCATCGTGGAATATGCCTACTATGAACTATTCATACACTCTGTCATATTCATTGAATGTATTTTAACTCTAAATCTGTCCTTCTGTACACATTACATCTATTGCATCTGTCCATCCTAGGAGAGGGATCCTCCTCTGTTGCTCTCCAGGTTTCTTCCTTTTTCCCCTGAAGGGTTATTTGGGAGTTTTTCCTGGTCCGATGTGAGGTTTTGGGGCAGGGATGTCTATGTGTACAGATTGTAAAGCACTCCGAGACAAATTTGTAATTTGTGAAATTGGGCTATACAAATAAACTGAATTGAATTGAATTGATGTGTGGTGGGAGAAAGTCTCATTAATCATCTCATCTACGCTGACGACTTGGTGGTCCTGTCACCCTATAGTGCTGGCTTACAGCAACTGCTCAGTGTGCTCAAGGTATGGGGTGCACTATGATATCGAGTTCAACTCCAAAAAGAGTGTTATCATGATAGCAAAAACCAGGGAGGATCAGAAGCTACATTTTCCTTCATTCTTTTTGGGAGACCAGGAGCTAAATGTGGTTCAGAAATACAGGTATTTGGGTCACATGATCAGGAAGGACCTCAGTGATGATGACGATGTGCAGCGGCAGTGTTGCAAACTGTATGCACAAGCCAACATGCTGGCACGTAAATGTCACATGTGGACAGAAGACGTTCAAACCGCTCTGTTTGGAGCCGACTGCTCTCCTCTATACAGCCCACCTGTGGTGCAGCTATAGTAAAGGGACAATGAAAAAGATGCAGATGGCTTTCAATGATGCCTTCAGAATCCTGCTCAAGCTTCCGAGATGGACAAGTGCAAGTCAGATGTTTGTGAGCCGGAATGTTCCCACTTTTCATGCTGTTTTGAGGAATTTTATGAATACATTTAAATGTCGACTAAATGTCTCGGAGAATGTCGTTATAAAAGCCTTGGCTGACCCAGCACTGAGTGATATCAGGTATTCCTCTTGTTTCTGGAAGCAATGGAACAAATGTTTGTATGTTTTTTAATCCCGAGTGATTTTTTTTGGCTGCAATGGCTGGACCGGTGTCCTCGTATTGTATTTTATATATTGTTGTTGTATTTGTGTTTGTTGTTTTATGGACCCATGAGTCTGGAATAAAGATATATATATAATAATATAATTTTAATATATATATATATATATGTATTGTAATAAATTAATTTATTTTAATATTTATTAATATATATTTAAGTATATACATATATATATAAATATATAAACAAGAAAAGAATATTAGAATATATATATATATATATATATTATTGCATGTACTCAACTTGACCAAAGTTATTTACGAGTGGAAATTTAGAGTAAGTTCCTAAATCCTGACCATTAAAAAGCAGACGCTCCACATTTCTGTGAAAGGTCGGAGAGGTTTAAGTTTACGACCTCATCGACAGTCAGTGAACGCAACGCGACACGGGCGCCAATCGTGCACGTGGTAACCACGGCAACCGGCTGGGTCGTCAAGCCCCCCCACAGCGCCGCCGCCGCCGCCGCTCACCCACGCGCAGCCGGAAGCTGTTGAAGGAATGCCGGTTGATGCCGTCCAGCTTCCCGATCAGCGCCATGGAGAACTCCACCATGTTCCCGATGTGGGCCTGCTGCCGCTCCCGGTCCTGCGGAGCACACGGACCACCTCAATGCGACTCCAGCTTTAAGTCTGTATCATGGCAGCTTGACGACGTGCTGACCCGGTTCTGACCCGGTAGCCACCCCACCTGGTTGTTCTCCTGGCCCGGCGTCCCGCTGAGCCCGGCTGCCGCCATGTAGGTGCTGCCGATCGTCTTGATCTTCTCCACGCCGCTGAACTTTGGTTTGGAGAGCAGCTGTCGGGAAGCAAAGAGACGCTCTTCATCGTGGTCTTCACGGTTTACAGTAATGAGGATGTTCTTCCTCCTCGTTGACCTTTGACCTCCTGACCTCGTCAAAGTCGGCGATGATCTCGTTGAGCAGCCTCAGGCACTCCAGACCTTCTTTGTTGATGTCGCACTCCGTGTAGAACTCCTTGAAGTCCGGCACCGAGGCGAACATCACGCACACGCAGTCATAGGACTTGTAGTAGAGGTCCTGGGGGGGGGGGGGGTCAAAGGTTATAAGTTAATGGAGGCTTTTAGACAGAAACATACATATATATTTATATATATACACAAATATATATATAAATATATATAGATATTAAAATGTCTTCAACTACAATTATTTAGTAACTTGCTTGGAAATCATTAAAAAGAATATATATACATATAATATATATTTAAATATAATATATATATACATATATAATATATATTATGATATATATATATATATCTGACCCCCCCCTCACCTCGTTCTTCTTGTTCTCGCCCACGAACAGCGCCGCCACGTGGGCCGGCAGCACGTTCTCCAGCAGCAGGCGGTTCAGGTTCTCTCGGGTCTCGATCTCGTCCTGCTCCGTGCGGTTCTTGTACTTCAGGAGGAAGTCCTGCCGGAAGCACGACTCGTTCTGGAGGAACCACGAGAACCTGAGGACCACGAGAACCACGAGAACCACGAGAGGACACAGAGAGCAGAGAGGAGGACAGAGAGAGGAGGAGGACAGAGAGGAGGAGGACAGAGAGGAGGACAGAGAGGAGGACAGAGAGGAGGACAGAGAGGAGGACACAGAGAGGAGGACACAGAGAGCAGAGAGGACAGAGAGGAGGACAGAGAGAGGAGGAGGACAGAGAGGAGGAGGACAGAGAGGAGGACAGAGAGAGGAGGACACAGAGAGGAGGACACAGAGAGGAGGACACAGAGAGGAGGACACAGAGAGGAGGACACAGAGAGGAGGAGGAGGTGCTGACCTGCTGTGAGATGATGAGCATGGTGACCAGGAACAGGGAGATGTAGATGCAGCTCATCACCTGGGGGTGCTTCACCAGCCCCAGCCAGCGCAGGACGGAGTGGGCGTCTCCGCTGAGGGCCACACGGCAGAAGAGGTTACACAGGGCCCTGGGGCCCTCAGGCTGAAGGTCTTCCTTATGGCCCTGTGGCCCTCAGGCTGAAGGTCTTCCTCATGGCCCTGTGGCCCTCATGGCCCTCAGGCTGAAGGTCTTCCTCATGGCCCTGTGGCCCTCAGGCTGAAGGTCTTCCTCGTGGCCCTCAGGCTAAATGTCTTCCTCATGGCCCTGTGGCCCTCAGGCTAAATGTCTTCCTCATGGCCCTGTGGCCCTCAGGCTGAAGGTCTTCCTCATGGCCCTGTGGCCCTCAGGCTGAAGGTCTTCCTCATGGCCCTGTGGCCCTCAGGCTAAATGTCTTCCTCATGGCCCTGGGGCCCTCAGGCTGAAGGTCTTCCTCATGGCCCTGGGGCCCTCAGGCTGAAGGTCTTCCTCATGGCCCTGTGGCCCTCAGGCTAAATGTCTTCCTCATGGCCCTCATGGCCCTCAGGCTGAATGTCTTCCTCATGGCCCTGTGGCCCTCAGGCTGAAGGTCTTCCTCATGGCCCTGTGGCCCTCATGGCCCTGTGGCCCCTCTCACCTGCTGCAGTTCCAGCCGTGGAGCTGCTGGGCCAGCAGGAAGTCCCCGTAGAGCAGGAACAGCTCCCGGTTGGAGCTGAGGATGATGACGTAGTACGCCGTGGACGCCGCGGTGAGGAAGAGCACCTTGAGCTCGAAGCTCACGCGGAGGAACACGCCGCACGCCACGAGAGAGAGGATGCAGCAGAACACAGAGTACTGAGGAGGAGGAGGAGGAGGAGGAGCAGCAGGTCCATGAGGCCTCATGAGCATTCACACAATTAAAGACACGTTACATACACACCGCCATTAAGGCAAGGACATTTAACTCTTACTTTATATATATATATATATATATTATATATGTATCATATATATTATATAATACATATATATATTATATAAATATGATATATATTATATATATATGTATAATATATATATGCTAAATATTATATATATATATATATATATATATATATTAGGGCTGTCATATATATATTAAGGCTGTCAATCGATTAAAAAAAATTTACTAATTAATCGCACATTTTGAAATTCATTAATCGCGATTAAAAGTTTTTTTTTCTTCTTTTTAAAGACAAAACTTCACACAGAGCTGTGTTTTCAAAGGGGCTCCTACCTATAAAGTGCCAGCGAGGTATTTAATATCGTGGATGATAAATTGTTTCTTCAGTGAAACATCAGATTAGTAAAAAAAAAAGAAGTATATTGAGACTCCATTGGTCCTGTCATCTTTACCACTGAACAGCAGCAGAACCAGTGGCCTTGGTAACTGACTGACATTCACATATGTCACGTTAACCCTCTGGAGGCTGAGGGCATTTTATACATTTTACAAAAAAATATTAAATTCACCTTTTAAAGGCGTTTGCATGTGACACACCCCCACGTGTTCTACATCAAACATTCCAGAACAATCTCAGCTCTATTCAATGAGGCTCAGTTGCCCGTGTGCCGTGTTCTCTGTTCTCTGACTGACAGGCTGCTATAGAGCCTCACCCGTGAGGTGGGAGGTCCTTTGTGATTTACTGAGTGTTCATTGGTTGTTTTTTCCCCAAATGTTGACAGACAAACGGATTGACCAATCACGGTGAAGGTTTCGTGTGACGAGTTCTTTCCGCGCCGCGTCCCCCGACACGTCGCTCCTCCGTTCCTCTGAGTATCAGAGGGGGAGACGGAGGAAGGAGGAGCAGGAGGAAACCCGACTGATTCATCCACGAGTTAAACTCATTTATGATCCTTATTTTCGCGGAGAAATAATTGTTTTAAAAACGGAAACAGTGTCAAACCGTACAGCCGCGGCTTGACACTCAGGGGAGTGTAAACACTTCAACGAACACCGGAAGTAAACAGTTGCGTTAATTGCGTTAAAATATTATAGTACGTTCACGCGGCCAAATTAATCGCATAGATTAACGCGTTAACGCTGACAGCCCTAATATATATATATTATTATAAGAATTATTAATATATATATGATATATATATAAAATATATTATATAATACCTATATAAATAATATATATCATAGATATTATATATATATATAATATATATATATTATTATTGTTATATATAATATATATATATAATATAATATGTCGGTTAATGAGTGTTGGCTGCTCACAGTTAGCTTTACTAACTGCTTTACTTCAAGCAAATGAATGGTATATTTCATCTTTATCTCAGTGAGTCCAAATGAGCATAACATATCTTCTGTCTAACAATAGACCCCCCCCCCCCCTAAAGAAGAGGAGCATTGTTCCTGATGGAGTAACCGTCCCGTCGCTCACGGGCAGGTAGAAGAACACGTCCTCGTCTCCCGGCTCGAGGGGCGCCGTGGAGCCGTTAGAGGGCCGCAGGGCGCCGCCCGCCGAGGAGCATCCTGGAACTCTGGACTGGACGAGGAGGAGGAGGAGGAGGAGGAGGAGGACACTGGAGTTAGCAGCCGGAGCTAGAGGTAGCGGTGTCTGTAATGGTGTCTGTAACGGCGTCTGTAGCGGTGTCTGTAATGGTGTCTGTGGCGATGTAGCGGTGTCTGTAATGGCATCTATAGCGGTGTCTGTAATGGTGTCTGTGGCGATGTAGCGGTGTCTGTAATGGCGTATGTGGCAGTGTCTGTAATGGCGTCTGTGGCGGTGTCTGTAATGGTGTCTGTAACGGTGTATGTGGTGGTGTCTGTAATGGCGTCGGTGGTGGTGTCTGTGGCGGTGTCTGTAATGGTGTCTGTAGCGGTGTATGTGGCGGTGTCTTTAATGGCGTCTGTAGTGGTGTCTGTAATGGCGTCTGTGGCGGTGTCTGTAATGGTGTCTGTAACGGTGTATGTGGTGGTGTCTGTAATGGCGTCGGTGGTGGTGTCTGTGGCGGTGTCTGTAATGGTGTCTGTGGCGATGTAGCGGTGTCTGTAATGGCGTATGTGGCAGTGTCTGTAGCGGCGTCTGTAATGGCGTCTGTAGCGGTGTATGTAATGGTGTCTGTAGCGGTGTCTGTAATGGCGTCTGTAGCGGTGTCTGTGGCAGTGTATGTAGCGGTGTCTGTAGCGGTGTATGTGGCGGTGTCTGTAGCGGTGTCTGTGGCAGTGTCTGTAATGGTGTCTGTCGTCTGTAGCGATGTCTGTGGCAGTGTCTGTAATGGTGTCTGAAATGGCGTCTGTAATGGTGTCTATAGCGGTGTCTGCAGCGGCGTCTGTAGCGGTGTATGTAATGGTGTCTGTAGCGGTGTCTGTAATGGCATCTATAGCGGTGTCTGTGTCTGTGGCGGCGTCTGTAGCGGTGTCTAATGGCGTCTATAGCCGTGTCTGTGGCGGTGTCTGTGGCAGTGTCTGCGGCCGTGTCTGCGGCCGTGTCTGCGGCCGTGTCTGCGGCCGTGTCTGCGGCAGTGTCTGCGGCCGTGTCTGCGGCAGTGTCTGCGGCAGTGTCTGCGGCCGTGTCTGCGGCCGTGTCTGCGGCCATGTCTGCGGCCGTGTCTGCGGCCGTGTCTGCGGCAGTGTCTGCGGCAGTGTCTGCGGCAGTGTCTGCGGCCGTGTCTGCGGCCGTGTCTGTGGCGGTGTCTGTGGCCGTGTCTGTGGCGGTGTCTGTAGCCGTGTCTGTGGCGTCTCACCAGGTTGAACACGGCCAGGACGACGATGGCCGCCGTGGTCGCCGAGGCCAGAGGGAGACGGACACACGGACGCTTCATCGCCGCCTCGGACGCCGCCGGCAGCCACTGACACCGAGACAGCTTCTCTGGGAACAGACGCTGAGGAGGAGGGAGGAGAAGTGAGGAGGAAGGAGGAGATAAAAGTGAGGAGATAGGAGAAGGAGAGAGCATGAGCTTCTACACACGCCATCTCCAGAGTCAGAGGAGGAAACACTGATGACCTCATTGATGTCAGCCCCGGGTCAGAAGGTCACTTATAGAAACAGGGAAAACGCCGTGACACGTTTCCATTCACCTCTCTCTCTCTCTCTCTCTACATTGAACTAGTTCAGAGTCACGATAATGAAGACAAAGCCTTTGGAGGAATAAAAACATCTTCTTCTCATTATGATGAGAAGTCTCCATCTTGATCTGGATTTAAAGTGAATTCCTCAACCCTGGAAACAGAGTCAACAGAAACACGGTGAGCGCTCCTTCTGCTCCCTCCTCCTGCTCCTCCTGCTGCTCCTCCTGCTCCCTCCTCCTGCTGCTCCTCCTGCTCCTGCTCCTCCTGCTGCTCCTCCTCCTCCGGGCTTTGTGCTCAACAGAAACGTAATATTCGTTAAAGAATTTCACATTTAATTTTCTCTTCTATGAAACTCAAATTGAATCCTTGAAATACAAACTTAGAGAGAAGTCAGACGCTCAGCACGCGTCCACTGAGGTCAAGAGGTCACGATGAAACAGTGATGGCAGGTGAAGGGTTAAGAAGGTTAAACCAACATGCAGCATAAAGAGCAGAAGTCTTCATCAGCTCACATCATCACGTCCAGCGTGAGTCTGGAGACACTGACCTGCAGTTGACCTGCGAAGCAGACGGCCAGCGCCAGCAGCAGCACCCAGAGCAGAACCCCGAAGCACAGCACCAACACCTGTCGACTGAGAGAGAACATCAGCCTCCTCCTCCTCCTCCTCCTCCTCCTCCTCTACTCACTCCTTGGTGACCAGCATCTGGACCGAGAAGATGCAGAGGAAGATGAAGGCGGCGCAGCCGACGTAGTGCTTGAACATGGGCAGGTCCAGGGCCCGGTACTGAGGAGAGGAGACACAGAAGAGTCCTAAGCATCCGGTCCAGGGAGGACGTCAAAGGAAACGATGAGGAGGCTGAGAGGAGACGACTTAAGGAAACTCACCTGCTTCTCCAGATCTTTCTTTGGAAACCACAGCGCTAAGCCACCGCTCTCCTCCGTCTTAGACCACTGCCTGAGAGGGGGAGGGGGGAGGGAGGGAGGGAGGCAGAACAGAAGAAATAAAGGAACGAATAAAGAAGGAAAGGAGGGAAGGAAGTATTAGCTGGGGCTGATATGGGCAAAGTAAATGTTGAAGTCATGCCAGCATCATGCTAGCTCACAATGCTAACATCATGATGGGTCATGTTGATGTTGACCTGATGGTGGCGCTACGCCCCCCTAGAAACAGATCATATAGATATAGATCATATAGATGCAGATCATATAGATGCAGATCATATAGATATACACTACCGTTCAAAAGTTTGGGATCACCCAGACAATTTCGTGTTTTCCATGAAAACTCACTTTTATTTATCAAATGAGTTGCAAAATGTATAGAAAATATAGTCAAGACATTGACAAGGTTAGAAATAATGATTTGTATTTGAAGTATTAATTTTTTTCTTCAAACTTTGCTTTCGTCAAAGAATGCTCCTTTTGCAGCAATGACAGCATTGCAGACCTTTGGCATTCTAGCTGTTAATTTGTTGAGGTAATCTGTTGAAATGTCACCCCACGCTTCCTGAAGCACCTCCACCAGTTGGATTGGCTTGATGGGCACTTCTTGAGGACCATACGGTCAAGCTGCTCCCACAACAGCTCAATGGTTGAGATCTGGTGACTGGCCACTCCATTACAGACAGCAAGCTGCCTGCTTCTTCCCTCAAGAGTTCTTCACAATGTGGAGGTGTGCTTTGGGTCATTGTCCTGTTGGAGGAGGACATTGGCTCCAATCAAGCGCTGCCCACAGGGTATGGCATGGCGTTGCCAAATGGAGTGACAGCCTTCCTTATTTAAAATCCTTTTACCTGGTACCTCCCACTTTCCCAGCACCAAAGCAGCCCCAGACCATCACATGACCTCCACCATGCTTGACAGATGGTGTCAGGCACTCTTCCAGCATCTTTTCACCTGTTCTGTCTCACAAATGTTCTCCTGTGTGATCCAAACACCTCAAACTTGGATTCATCTGTCCAGAACACCTTTTTCCAATCTTCCTGTCCAATGCCTGTGTTCTTTTGCCCATACCAATCTTTTCTTTTGATTGGCCAGTCTCAGATATGGCTTTTCTTTGCCACTCTGCCTAGAAGGCCAGCATCCCGGAGTCGCCTCTTCACTGTCGATGTTGACACTGGCGTTTATGGGTACCATTTAAAGAAGCTGCCAGTTGAGGACCTGTGAGGCGTCTATTTCTCAAACTAGAGACTCTAATGTACTTGTCTTCTTGCTGAGTTGTGCACCGGGGCCTCCCACTTCTCTTTCTGCTCTGGTTAGAGCCCGTTGTGCTGTTCTCTGAAGGGAGTAGTACACACCGCTGGAGGACATTTTCAGTTTCTTTGCAATTTCTCGCATGGAATAGCCTTCATTTCTAAGAACAAGAATAGACTGGCGAATTTCACATGAAAGTTCTTTTTTTCTGGCCATTTTGAGAGTTATCGAACCCACAAATGTGATGCTCCAGATAATCAACTAGCTCAAAGGAAGGCCAGTTTTATAGCTTCTCTCATCAGCAAAACAGTTTTCAGCTGTGCTAACATAATTGCACAAGGGTTTTCAAGGGTTTTCTAATCATCCATTAGTCTTCTAAGGCGATGATCAAACACAATGTACCATTAGAACACTGGAGTGATAGTTGCTGGAAATGGGCCTCTATACACCTCTGGAGATATTTCATTAGAAACCAGACGTTTCACCTAGAATAGTCATTTACCACATTAACAATGTAGAGAGTGTATTTCTGATTGATTTAATGTTATCTTCATTGAAAAAAACAATGCTTTTCTTTGAAAAATAAGGACATTTCTAAGTGATCCCAAACTTTTGAACGGTAGTGTAGATCATATAGATGCAGATTATATAGATGCAGATCATATAGATATAGATCATATAGATGCAGATCATATAGAAATAGATCATATAGATGTAGATCATATAGATGTAGATCATATAGATCATATAGATGTAGATCATATAGATATAGATCATATAGATCATATAGATGTAGATCATATAGATATAGATCATATAGATAATATAGATGCAGATCATATAGATGTAGATCATATAGATACAGATCATATATCATGAAGTCAAGTTTTCCATTCGATCAGAAGCGTCAGAGCTTATTCCTCCCCTGTAATTCAGAGCCAGTTTAAACTTTAGGGAACATCTTCTGTTCCATTATTTTATCAAATGAACTCGGGAGATGAAGCGAGATGAAGTGAGATGGAGAGATGAAGTGAGATGGAGAGATGAAGTGAGATGAAGAGAGATGAAGCAAGTCTCACTTGCTGCTCAGCTCGTCGATGGTGGTCGTCATCTCGTTGTGAAGCTCTTCATCAAACTTACTCTTCTGGGACTTGTTCCTGCAGCGGAATCACAGAGGCAATTAGGGAGAGGCAATTAAAGAGGCAATTAGGGAGAGGCAATTAGGAAGATACAATTAAGAAAAGGCAATTAGGAAGAGGCAACTAGGAAGAAACAATTCGGAAGATACAATTAAGAAGAGGCAATTAGGAAGACGCAATTAGGAAGAGGAAATTAGGAAAAGGCAATTAGGAAGAGGCAATTAGGAAGAAGCAGTGAGGAAGAGGTAACTAGGAAGAGACAATTGTGAAGAGGCAGAAACCGGAACAGATGCTGGGAAACCAGACCAGGACCAGGTCATGGGGTCATGGGGTCCAGTGTTAGGAGGCAACGGGGTTAATGACATCGTGAGCTTCAGTGAGTCGTCTAGAGGGAGAGCCGTGTGAGACGTCTCAGAGTGACTCCATCAGGAAGGAAACACACAGGGTCAGACACACAGCCAGAGGTCAGAGGTCAGTCCACTAACGGGTTACTTTGAGACCACATGGGGCCCCGAGGCAGCAGAGAGGAGGTTAGTGTGAGGACACCAGGCAGACACCTTCTCACAGGCTAGTGCACTTTATATTTGTTAATTTGGAATTTATTTGTGTTATATCTTTATTAATTGTTATAATAACTAAGAAATGTTTTGCCTTCACTTCCCAAAAAACAACAACAAATAAACAATATTTAAATATTTGATTTTAAAACAATCACTGGGTGATAATTATCTATTTAAAACGAAGGTGGAAACACACAATGTATTTACAGTATCTAATATCTTTATTAACAATGTGTTGTTGTTGTTATTGTTTCGGGGTCAGAAGCCAACAGGCTGAGACCTTCAGGCTGTGGAGGCCTCACTCACTTATAGCTGCTGAAGGGAGGCGTGGCCAAGGAGAACGGATCCTCCAGGGACTCGTCCAGGCTGGAGTCCACCATTAAACACAAACAAACACATCACAACAAACACAACACAACACACACGTCACAACACACACGTCACAACACACACATCACAACACACACATCAGCATGTTACCATCCTCTAGAGGCCATATCAGTGAAAACAAAGTGAGGACCGGTCTAAATGTCCTCACTTTGCATTTTGGTCCTCACTCCAAAGTTTAAAAACCCTCGACGGTCCTCAGTTTGATGCCAGTGCAACCATACACACACACATCACAACACACATCACAACACACACACATCAAAACACACACACGTCACAACACACACACATCACAACACACATATATCACAATACACACACTCCTAACGGTGACTCCTAACTTTACTACGTCACAGTAATAATCTCAGTCACCTCTCTGTGATCTTGGAGCCGGGCGCCGGGCGCAGAGGGATGTCCTGCAGGAGACAGACATCAGTCAGTGAACGCATCACGATGTGGTCGAGGAAAGACAACAGTCAGTGAACGCATCACGATGTGGTCGAGGAAAGACAACAGTCAGTGAAAGCATCACGATGTGGTCGAGGAAAGACATCAGTCAGTGAACGCATCACGATGTGGTCGATGAAAGACAACAGTCAGTGAACGCATCACGATGTGGTCGAGGAAAGACAACAGTCAGTGAACGCATCACGATGTGGTCGATGAAAGACAACAGTCAGTGAACGCATCACGATGTGGTCGAGGAAAGACAACAGTCAGTGAAGGCATCACGATGAAGCACACACCCAAACACTTTCACATTATTTGTTGTCTTTCTGTCGTGATGATTGTTGCTTGTTTGTCATGTCCAAATGTTGCACCTTCCGCCAAAAAAAAATCCTTGTTTGTGTAAACATTCCTGGCAATAAAACTGTTTCTGATTCTGATGTATTCTGCTTTTAGCTTTGAGATTCACTTCAAAGACGAAAAATCTGGAAACTACAAAATCCATTATGATTTTTAAAGTTCCTCATACTGGCCGAAACAGCAAGACGATGCAAGCTGTCGCCTTCACAACAACAACAACAACAACACCAACACCCCCCTACCTTGCAGCGGGCCTTGCCGTTGACGATGGCGTCCGGGCTGAAGCCCTCTCGGCTCTGCAGGTGGGCGAAGGGCTTCACGGCCCCCCAGGACTCCAGGTACCGGGTCATGCGCACCGAGGCCCTCATCTTCAGCCCGTCGTTGACCCGAGGCTTCGGGGCGCTGCGGCTGCTGGACGACGGGTCCTTAGACTAGAAGCACAAACACACGTCATCAGGGCGCGGCCGACGGGGGGCGTGAAGAGCCCTCAGCTCCACGAGGGCCCGTCACGAGGTTTGAAGGCGTGTGGTTCTGGTGGTTCTGGTAGAACTTCATCTGATCCTGAAGGATGTGTGAGCAGGCTCGGCTACATCGGTTTGAAATATGCACAAAGCAACGAAGAGTTCTGGTGAAGAGGAGGCAGAGTCGTAGGCGATGAAGAACACGAGGAACGCATAATGCCGTGCAGCTGGAACTAAACTTCAGAAACCCAAAACATCCGTAAAGCTTAAGAAGGTTTGAGAAGATTTAAGAAGATTTGAGAAGATTTAAGAAGGTTTGAGAAGATTTAAGAAGGTTTGAGACGATTTAAGAAGGTTTGAGAAGATATAAGAAGGTTTAAGAACCGGAGGGTTCAACCGGAGCGGTGAGGAGGACACGTTGAAATGTTTAAAACTCTATTAAAGCAATCCACCAGGGTCACCAGCCGTCGCCATGGCAACAGGAGCCTCCCGGAGGACTCACCCTGGGGTCGATGACCAGGTGGGTCTGCACGTTGAGCTCCTTCAGGTAGGGGTCCCTCAGGGCGCCGGCCCCGTCCTCCACCTCGTACGCCCTGTTCAGGTGCTTCAGCGTGGCCTCCGTGATGTGCACACGGCTGAGCGGGGGAGGGGCAGCAGCATGACCGGGAGGAAAGACATTTACGATATACTGAGGTGAAGAACTTTAATATTATTAAATATATTCAATAATAATCACGATTTTGCATCGTCAATTATGAAAATGAACCCAGCCTACCCCGGGAGGCCTCCGGACTCCATGTGATTGGCCAGCGTGACATCATGTGACCACACGTCAAACTGCCACTTGCGAAGGCCGATGACGCCGCAGAGCACGTTGCCCGAGTGCACGCCCACTCGCATGTTGATGTCCACGCCCGTGGCGTCCCGCACCTGCCTGGAGACGAGCCACACGAAGACCATTGGTTGTGTACGTGTTAAAGAGACATCACTCCGCCCCGCTCTTAAAGAGACAGCGCTCCGCCCCTCTCTTAAAGAGACAGCGCTCCACCCCTCTCTTAATGAGACAACGCCCTCTTAAAGAGACAGCGCTTTCTTAGAGACAGCGTTCATATCTTAAAGAGACAGCGCCCCTCTCTTAAAGAGACTGCACTCCTTTCTTAAAGAGACAATGCCCTGTTAAAGAGACAGCGCTTTATTAGAGACAGCGTTCATCTCTTAAAGAGACTGCGCCCCTCTCTTAAAGAGACAGTGCTCCTCTCTTAAAGAGACAACGCGCCTCTATTGAAGAGACAACGCTCCTCTCTTAGAGACAGTGCCCCTCTCTTAAAAAGACAGCGTTCCTCTCTTAAAGAGACAGCGCTTAAGAGACTCAATATGTTTTTTTATGGTTGACGGTTGTCTCAAACTCACTTGATGGCCTCACACATGTCCAGGCCCATCTTCACACAGTTCTTGGCGTGTTTCGGCAGCGACACGGGGAGCCCCGACACGCAGTAGTAACAATCTCCAAGGATCTTGATTCTCATGCATTCGTTTTCCTACAAGCAACAATGACGAGAGAAAAAAACACGGTAAACATCACACAGAGCAAATACTCAAATACCCGAGCAGAGACGGAGCCGACGCATCAACACGACCACGCCACCAGGGAGCTGTGACGGGGTCGCGGCTCCATATGAAGAGAACTCTCACGTTCACGTCATCACTGCTGCAGTCAGAGCGACCCGGCGGGGTCGGCCACACGAGGACTCACCTTGGCGATCTGGTCGAACTTCCCAAACAGCTCGTTGAGCATGATGACGAGCTCTTTGGGGGAGCAGTCGCTGGCCAGCCGGGTGAAGCCCACGATGTCGGCGTAGAGAATACTGAGAGGAGGGAGAGAGACGAGGAGAGGGCGACACATGAGGCGTCTGCAACACACAGCAGGTGGTTGCTTTTGGCATGTACACTAATAAAGACTTTACTAACGCTGTAAAGATTCTACATAGTGAACTAGGAGACACCCCCCCCCCTCATCCCTTCTTCCTAAATATTTTTTTGTAAGTAGTTATGTATGCATGTTTCCAAGTCTTAATTAATCCTATATTTAAATGTACCGTAAGTTGCTGTTATCCTGGTTGTTCACTGTATTTTAAATCTTTGTACAGTTGGAATACAAATTATTAAACCCCCATTGCACATTAGGTTTATTGGCAAAATATACAATTTCTCAGCAGTTTGCAATAAACAAATTACACAAGAATTGTTAAAGTAGTTTAATGAAACTAATATTACAAATGTTTTATCCAAATTCAACACAAAATGCTACTTTTAATGACTTTAATGAATTTACTGCAGTCTGAAAATGATTCAACCCCTTCATGACATCATCTCCAGGCCTTCAGAGAAGAGATCACTGCCTTCACAAACAGGGAAAAGGATGCAAAAAGATAGCAACAGCACTGAATGTCCCAAGAGATGCAGTTGGAAGCTGCATGCAGTGTCAGTGAGTCACAGCTACACAACCTCCACACGACTGGATGTAAACTTCTGTACACTCAGACTTCTTGGAGGTATTATTCGTCATTCCTGTGTTTGCAAAATCAAGAAAAATTATTTATAATAAAGACGTGCTACAGTTACAGGATGGAGTGACCAGGCGGCCTCCAGAGGCCTCCGGGTGCTTCACAGCGTCACCACGGTGACTGAAGGCGAGCAGCGTGTGACGGCTGTCTGTGGCGTCCAAGCTCAAACCCAGAGCCCCAGAACCAGCAGAGCGGCCGGTTCATCGACTCCACACACGGATACGGAGCAGCTGATGCTGGCAGTCCGTCTGGAATGCATTGCATCCTTTGTGTTCTCCAAGTTTGGGCCTGACTGTCTCTGCACAGCGTCGTCAGCCCGTCATAACCATCGGGACCATTATGGACCCGGAACAGGCCCGGAGGACTTCCTCCTCCGTTAACCTCTCGGGGACCCGATCAGTGACTCATTACGAAGCCGGTCTGGTTCACTGCTGAATCATCTCCCGGCCGTCATTACAAGCTGCCGGTCAGCGGACCTCAGAGGGACCTCAGAGACCCCCGACACCACCAGCTGGAGGTCCAACCTACACAGAGACCCGACCGGCCGGCTGAGGGGCCCCAGAGGAGCTGAGAGTTCTGAGAGAGATAAATGCTCCACGGAAATACAGCATGATGGGAGATGACTGAGAGATGAGGTTCACTTCAAACTATGAACATCAATATGAGAAAAGACCAAAACCACCACAAAAAGCCCACGATGAGGACACCAGTGTGACGCCCAGCAGAGGGACTCAGACCTGCACCTGACAGGTCATCACTCCACAGCTTCTCACGAGAGGAGCATCATGAAGCTCACAACCAGCTCTGGACCTTCAGAGTCCAGACAGTCACAGGCGAGAGGTCACCCCGGTGGACAGAACAGGCAGTGCAGTGTCACCAGTACCAGTAGACCCCCAAAAGACCTTAAAAAGACCTCAAAAAAACTCTTTAAGTGCTCTTTAGGATCAAACTAATCTGATGAGCCACATTATGCTTTAGTCTCCCTCTCAGGACTACAAGATCCTGATTTGGTCTTTCCTTCTGTAAATAACCCCATGAGAGGTTCATTGTTTTGTGTCGATTGCCTGCTTTTGTATCTGCTTTATTGGTTTTGATGTATGCCTTTTTATATAGTATTGTTTTAATAATTTTATAGACGTTTTAATCTACTTCCTCTTAGAGTTAAATCTGACTTTTATTTTGAAATTTTAAAAGGAAGCGCACCTTTATTTTATGTTAAAATACTAAGCTACAGATGGTACGGACGGATGCACATTTTATTTAAAGTGTAATAGTGTTAATGGACCGTGTGAGGCTAACGCTCTGACGGGGGACAAGGTGGGGATTATTTAACAGTTTTAATTCATGTGTATTCACCAAAAGAAAGAAGTTTCACCAGCAGGTCCTACCTGACGTTCTCGTGCCTCTTGACGTACAGGCTGTGGAAGTTGTTGTCCTTCACCAGGCGCTGCTGCTCCTCCTTGTCTTTGCAGTCCTGGAGGCGCTCCATGATGGCCAGCTTCATCTTCATGGAGATGTAGACGGGCAGCACCGACTGCAGCAGGTTCTCCTGCAACCACGGGGACATGACATGAGACAGACAGACAGACAGACTGACAGACAGACTGACAGGCAGAGAGACAGAGACACAGAGAGAGAGAGAGAGACAGAGAGAGAGAGACAGACAGGCAGAGAGAGAGACAGAGACACAGACAGAGAGAGAGACAGAGACACAGACAGAGAGAGAGAGAGACAGAGAGAGAGAGACAGGCAGGCAGACAGACAGGCAGAGAGAGAGACACAGACAGACAGAGAGACAGAGAGAGAGAGACACACAGACAGAAAGAGAGAGAGAGACACAGACAGAGAGAGAGACAGAGACAGGCAGGCAGAGAGAGAGAGAGACAGACAGACAGACAGGCAGGCAGAGAGAGAGAGAGAGACAGAGAGAGAGAGAGAGGCAGGCAGAGAGACAAGTAAACAATAAGCGGATGTGTATTGCATTATTATTAGTCTTCTTCTGTGGTCCTATAGTAGGAAAGCATCACCCAGTCTTCTTCTTCTGTGGTACAAAAGTAGGTGTAGCTCACACTGTGGTGATCTCTTAAGTGGTGAGTGTAGAGCAGCTGGTGTCTGAAGCAGGTCCACACACGTCTAAATACAGCCAGACGCCACGGCGCCGCCATGGCGGTCACGTGGCGGTCACATGATGGTCACGTGGCGGTCACATGACGGTCACATGGCGGTCACATGGCGGTCTCATGACGGTCACATGACGGTCACATGACGGTCACATGGCGGTCACATGACGGTCTCATGACGGTCACATGACGGTCACATGGCGGTCACGTGGCGGTCACGTGGCGGTCACGTGGCGGTCACATGGCGGTCACATGACGGTCACGTGGCGGTCACGTGGCAGTCACATGACGGTCACATAGCGGTCACGTGGCGGTCAAATGGCGGTCACGTGGCGGTCACATGGCGGTCACGTGACGGTCACATGGCGGTCACGTGACGGTCACGTGACGGTCACGTGGCGGTCACATGGCGGTCACATGGCGGTCACGTGGCGGTCACGTGGCGGTCACGTGGCGGTCACGTGGCGGTCACGTGACGGTCACATGGCGGTCACATGGCGGTCACATGGCGGTCACATGGCAGTCACATGACGGTCACATGACGGTCACATGGCGGTCAAATGGCAGTCACATGACGGTCACGTGGCGGTCACGTGGCGGTCACATGACGGTCACATGACGGTCACATGACGGTCTCATGACGGTCACATGACGGTCTCATGACGGTCACATGACGGTCACATGACGGTCACATGACGGTCTCATGACGGTCACATGACGGTCACATGGCGGTCTCATGACGGTCTCATGACGGTCACATGACGGTCACATGGCGGTCACATGACGGTCACATGGCGGTCACGTGGCGGTCACATGGCGGTCACATGGCGGTCACATGACGGTCACGTGGCGGTCACGTGGCGGTCACGTGACGGTCACGTGGCGGTCACATGGCGGTCACGTGACGGTCACGTGACGGTCACATGGCGGTCACATGGCGGTCACATGACGGTCACAAGGCGGTCACGTGACGGTCACGTGGCGGTCACATGGCGGTCACGTGGCGGTCACATGGCGGTCACATGACGGTCACATGGCGGTCACGTGACGGTCACGTGGCGGTCACATGGCGGTCACATGGCGGTCACATGACGGTCACATGGCGGTCACATGACGGTCACATGGCGGTCACGTGACGGTCACGTGGCGGTCACATGGCGGTCACGTGACGGTCACATGGCGGTCACATGGCGGTCACGTGGCGGTCACGTGACGGTCACGTGACGGTCACGTGGCGGTCACGTGGCGATCACGTGGCGGTCACGTGGCGGTCACGTGACGGTCACATGGCGGTCACATGGCGGTCACATGGCGGTCACATGGCGGTCACATGGCGGTCACATGGCGGTCACATGGCGGTCACATGGCGGTCACATGGCGGTCACGTGGCGGTCACGTGGCGGTCACATGGCGGTCACATGGCGGTCACGTGGCGGTCACGTGACGGTCACATGGCGGTCACATGGCGGTCACATGGCGGTCACATGGCGGTCACGTGACGGTCACATGGCGGTCACATGACGGTCACGTGGCGGTCACGTGACGGTCACGTGACGGTCACATGACGGTCACGTGACGGTCACATGACGGTCACGTGACGGTCACGTGGCGGTCACATGACGGTCACGTGGCGGTCACATGACGGTCACGTGGCGGTCACGTGGCGGTCACGTGGCGGTCACATGACGGTCACATGACGGTCACCTGGCGGTCACGTGGCGGTCACCTGGCGGTCACATGGCGGTCACCTGGCGGTCACATGGCGGTCACCTGGCGGTCACGTGGCGGTCACGTGGCGGTCACGTGGCGGTCACGTGACGGTCACATGGCGGTCACATGGCGGTCACATGGCGGTCACATGGCGGTCACATGGCGGTCACCTGGCGGTCACATGGCGGTCACCTGGCGGTCACATGGCGGTCACCTGGCGGTCACGTGGCGGTCACGTGGCGGTCACGTGGCGGTCACGTGACGGTCACGTGACGGTCACATGGCGGTCACATGGCGGTCACCTGGCGGTCACGTGGCGGTCACGTGGCGGTCACGTGACGGTCACGTGACGGTCACGTGACGGTCACATGGCGGTCACATGGCGGTCACATGGCGGTCACCTGGCGGTCACATGGCGGTCACATGACGGTCACAAGGCGGTCACGTGACGGTCACGTGGCGGTCACATGGCGGTCACGTGGCGGTCACATGGCGGTCACATGACGGTCACATGGCGGTCACGTGACGGTCACATGACGGTCACATGGCGGTCACATGACGGTCTCATGACGGTCACATGGCGGTCACATGACGGTCACATGGCGGTCTCATGACGGTCTCATGACGGTCACATGGCGGTCACGTGGCGGTCACGTGACGGTCACGTGGCGGTCACGTGGCGATCACGTGGCGGTCACGTGGCGGTCACGTGACGGTCACATGGCGGTCACATGGCGGTCACATGGCGGTCACATGGCGGTCACATGGCGGTCACGTGACGGTCACATGGCGGTCACATGGCGGTCACATGGCGGTCACGTGGCGGTCACGTGGCGGTCACGTGGCGGTCACATGGCGGTCACATGGCGGTCACGTGGCAGTCACGTGACGGTCACATGGCGGTCACATGGCGGTCACATGGCGGTCACATGGCGGTCACGTGACGGTCACATGGCGGTCACATGACGGTCACGTGGCGGTCACGTGACGGTCACGTGGCGGTCACATGACGGTCACGTGACGGTCACATGGCGGTCACATGACGGTCACATGACGGTCACGTGGCGGTCACATGACGGTCACATGACGGTCACGTGGCGGTCACGTGGCGGTCACGTGGCGGTCACGTGACGGTCACGTGGCGGTCACATGACGGTCACGTGACGGTCACATGGCGGTCACGTGGCGGTCACGTGGCGGTCACGTGGCGGTCACGTGGCGGTCACGTGACGGTCACATGACGGTCACATGGCGGTCACATGACGGTCACATGGCGGTCACATGGCGGTCACATGGCGGTCACATGGCGGTCACATGGCGGTCACATGATGCTCTTCATTAGCTCCTCATTGGCTCCTCATTGGCTCCCCATTGGCTCTTCAATAGCTCTCCATTGGCTCCCCATTGGCTCCCCATTGGCTCCCCATTGGCTCCTCATTGGCTCTTCATTAGCTCCTCATTGGCTCCCCATTGGCTCTTCATTAGCTCCTCATTGGCTCTTCATTAGCTCCTCATTGGCTCTTCATTAGCTCCTCATTGGCTCCTCATTGGCTCCTCATTGGCTCCCCACCATGCCCTTATGTCCTGCTCTCCCCCCCCCCCCGCCGAGCAACAGTCACAACAAACGACCGTCTCAAACCGTGAAGCCGGAGCCAGTCGGCGCAGATGGATCTCATTTCAAAAGCATCGCAGGAAATCTAATTTGTGGAGGATTTGTTGGTCTCAATGAAAACCTCCACGGAGAGTCAACACCGGCCACAGAGACGGCAGAGCGGCCGCCGATTGGCTGTTTCCTCTGTCTGCTGGCCTCCAATCAGACGCTCACTGAGACACAGCCGCCATGGCAACGCCGAGAAAACACAACGCAGACCTCTACGCTCAAAGGGTCCATGACTGGTCTGAGACGCCCAGTGTCTCTAACTGGTCTGAGACGCCCAGTGTCTCTAACTGGTCTGAGACGCCCAGTGTCTCCAACTGGTCTGAGACGCCCAGTGTCTCTAACTGGTCTGAGACGCCCAGTGTCTCTAACTGGTCTGAGACGCCCAGTGTCTCCAACTGGTCTGAGACGCCCAGTGTCTCCAACTGGTCTGAGACGCCCAGTGTCTCCAACTGGTCTGAGACGCCCAGTGTCTCTAACTGGTCTGAGACGCCCAGTGTCTCCAACTGGTCTGAGACGCCCAGTGTCTCTAACTGGTCTGAGACGCCCAGTGTCTCTAACTGGTCTCAGACGCCCAGTGTCTCTAACTGGTCTGAGACGCCCAGTGTCTCTAACTGGTCTGAGACGCCCAGTGTCTCCAACTGGTCTCAGACGCCCAGTGTCTCCAACTGGTCTCAGACGCCCAGTGTCTAACTGGTCTCAGACGCCCAGTGTCTCCAACTGGTCTCAGGCGCCCAGTGTCTCCAACTGGTCTGAGATGCCCAGTGTCGTCTCTAACTGGTCTGAGACGCCCAGTGTCTCTAACTGGTCTGAGACGCCCAGTGTCTCTAACTGGTCTGAGACGCCCAGTGTCTCTAACTGGTCTGAGACGCCCAGTGTCTCTAACTGGTCTCAGACGCCCAGTGTCTCTAACTGGTCTCAGACGCCCAGTGTCTCTAACTGGTCTCAGATGCCCAGTGTCTCCAACTGGTCTGAGACGCCCAGTGTCTCTAACTGGTCTGAGACGCCCAGTGTCTCTAACTGGTCTCAGATGCCCAGTGTCTCTAACTGGTCTGAGACGCCCAGTGTCTCTAACTGGTCTCAGACGTCCAGTGTCTCTAACTGGTCTCAGACGTCCAGTGTCTCTAACTTGTCTTAGATGTCCAGTTCACAAACCTGTTGTCTTTTTTCTATCTCCAGCTTCATGCGCATGCTAAGGCACCTCAGGGTGTCCTGGAAGGTCTGCCTGAGGGTCTTCTCCATGAGGACCTTGTGGAAGGCCCCCACCACGCTGCCACACAGGAACACCACGGCGTTGGACAGCAGCTGCAGGGACACGAGAAACAGCTGATGAACACCTGGTGGAGGACGACTCCTTCACCTGGTTTGAGATATATATATACACACACACACATATATATACTATATGTACAGTATAATAATAATAACCTTCAATATATGTATATATATTTTATAGTATAAGTGTATATATATATACAAATATATACATATACAGTATTAAAAAAAATACATTTATGATTTTTATTTATATATATGTTAAAAGAATATATACACTTTATATATATATTATAAGTATATATATAAATGGATAAAAAAATACATATATAAATAAAATATATATATTTTTTTATACATATAAATATATTTAAAATATATATACAGTTTATATAAAAAGTATATATATATATAAATATATACATATGTATAAAATACACATATATATTTATTTTTATATTTATAAAATGTATAGAAATATATATATATATAAATATATATATAAATTCTATATAAAACACATTCTGGCTTCAAGTCTTTAACACACGTCTGCATACTGATACATAAACATTACAGAAACCTTTGTACAACCTAATGACAGTTTTCATTCATAATGACAGTTTTCATTCACAGTTTGGATCCAGCCGCTCACCTGGTTGGCTAGGTGAGGATGGCGGTGCTCTTCGTAAACGGTGAGGCGCAGTGTGAGGACCAGGATGTGGGACAGGGAGGAGATGAAGCTCAGCACCACGGCGTACCACAGCTGGAACGGCAGCATGGTGTACACCGTGAAGATGATGAAGAGGAAGAAAGGCACCTGGAAACATGAAGGCTGCATCATTTCAAGAAGACCCTCCCGGTGCCTAAAGAGTGTCCAGGACCTGGAGGTAAAGGAGGCGCGTGGAGGCAAAGGAGGCGCGTGGAGGTACCTGGTCCCAGGGCAGGATGATGGGCCCGCTGAAGATGAAGGTGTAGCCCATGGTGAGGTGCGTGGCCCAGACCACGAGGCCCAGCAGGCGCCGCCAGCGCTGGGAGAGCATCTCCGTGCACACCAGCACGAACACGGCCAGGAACACACACAGGCTGCCGGCCACCACGGCCACGAAGGCCCCGTGCTCCTGAGCACTCTGGGGGGACGGACATATTTACGACAGTAACATCACTCAATCATGGTCTATATGGAGTATTACACAGTAGCTTTCATATCAAGAAGGTTGGCGTTTAAACATTTGTGTTTTTAGAAAACATTTTAAGCTTGTAGACTTTTCTTCTTCACCTGAAACCAAAAATATCTTCAAGCTTCAACCTCAAAACCTTCAGTCAAACACAGATTCACTGCAGCTGTGGAGCCTCGAGTGCAGAGAGTCGGTTCTTTTGTCTCTGAATACACGAGAACCTCGGCCCAGGAAGTGAAATACTTCTTCTTCTCATCATCATCATCTTATTGATGGATTCAGACAGTGAACTCAGGCTTCAGGTTTCAGGCGTTAGAATTTAGATGTTCAATTCTTTCAATTCTGTTCTTTTTGCTCCAGGCTGTCGCCCTGCAGACAGAGTTACTGTGTGTGTGTGTGTGTGTGTGTGTGTGTGTAAATATATGCATGAAGGCAACTAAGCGTTCATATCTGTGAGAGAATATCTTGTGTGAGTGGGCGTTGGAGGGAGAGGACGAGGGGTTAAAAGAGCTCAAGAGCGAGCCGGATGCACACAGTTGTGTTCACACACACACACACACGTCGCTGCATTGTTGAGCTTGCTGGTTGCCATGGCAGCGATGCAAAAGGCCAAATCTCAACTCACTAAAGATCTCAACTGTCTTCACTAAACCACTAAACCTTTACGGGGGGGGGGATAACGACTCTCCTAAATGAATAGGACACACACACACACACAGCTGTTATATAAGTCCACAATGACTTTTCTGACACCGCTGCCCCCCCCCCCCCCCTGACCCTGCTTTCCATTTAACAACAGCGTTACGCAACCTCCACGTATCCCACATGTTCTCTACACTCCTCTGTAGCCGTGGCAACCAAGAAGAAAGGAAGCAGACGGACGGTGAGTCGTCCAGCGGTGGAAGAGGAGGAAACTCATACAGTGTGAGAGAGAGACGGAGGGGGGGGGGAATCGGGCCCTTTAAAGGGCTTCATGTTCGTCCACAACTAGAGAGACATGACCTGCATGCTAACATGTATCATGTAATAAGCTCCTCCCCCTTTAGTGAGCTGAAGTGACTCGTGTAACTTCACTATGACTCGTGTAACTTCACCATGACTCGTGTAACTTCTCTGACTCGTGTAACTTCTCTATGACTCGTGTAACTTCACCATGACTCGTGTAACTTCTCTATGACTCGTGTAACTTCTCTATGACTCGTGTAACTTCACCATGACTCGTGTAACTTCTCTATGACTCGTGTAACTTCTCTATGACTGTGTAACTTCACCATGACTCGTGTAACTTCTCTATGACTCGTGTAACTTCACCATGACTCGTGTAACTTCTCTATGACTCGTGTAACTTCTCTATGACACGTGTAACTTCTCTATGACTCGTGTAACTTCTCTATGACTCGTGTAACTTCTCTATGACTCGTGTAACTTCTCTATGACTCGTGTAACTTCACCATGACTCGTGTAACTTCACCATGACTCGTGTAACTTCACCATGACTCGTGTAACTTCTCTATGACTCGTGTAACTTCTCTATGACTCGTGTAACTTCTATGACTCGTGTAACTTCACCATGACTCGTGTAACTTCTCTATGACACGTGTAACTTCACTATGACTCGTGTAACTTCTCTATGACACGTGTAACTTCTCTATGACTCGTGTAACTTCTCTATGACTCGTGTAACTTCTCTATGACTCGTGTAACTTCACCATGACTCGTGTAACTTCACCATGACTCGTGTAACTTCTCTATGACTCGTGTAACTTCACCATGACTCGTGTAACTTCAGCATGACTCGTGTAACTTCTCTATGACTCGTGTAACTTCTCTATGACTCGTGTAACTTCACCATGACTCGTGTAACTTCTCTATGACTCGTGTAACTTCTCTATGGCTCGTGTAACTTCTCAATGACTCGTGTAACTTCTCTATGACTCGTGTAACTTCTCTATGACTCGTGTAACTTCTATGACTCGTGTAACTTCTATGACTCGTGTAACTTCACCATGACTCGTGTAACTTCACCATGACTCGTGTAACTTCTCTATGACTCGTGTAACTTCTATGACTCGTGTAACTTCACTATGACTCGTGTAACTTCTCTATGACTCGTGTAACTTCTCTATGATGTGTAACTTCACTATGACTCGTGTAACTTCTCTATGACTCGTGTAACTTCTCTATGACTCGTGTAACTTCTCTATGACTCGTGTAACTTCTCGATGACTCGTGTAACTTCACTATGGCTCGTGTAACTTCTCAATGACTCGTGTAACTTCTCAATGACTCGTGTAACTTCTCTATGACTCGTGTAACTTCTCTATGACTCGTGTAACTTCACTATGACTCGTGTAACTTCACTATGACTCGTGTAACTTCTCTATGACTCGTGTAACTTCTCTATGACTCGTGTAACTTCTCTATGACTCGTGTAACTTCTCTATGACTCGTGTAACTTCTCTATGACTCGTGTAACTTCTCTATGACTCGTGTAACTTCTCAATGACTCGTGTAACTTCTCTATGACTCGTGTAACTTCACTATGACTCGTGTAACTTCTCTATGACTCGTGTAACTTCTCTATGACTCGTGTAACTTCTCTATGACTCGTGTAACTTCTATGACTCGTGTAACTTCTCTATGACTCGTGTAACTTCACCATGACTCGTGTAACTTCACCATGACTCGTGTAACTTCTCTATGACTCGTGTAACTTCTCTATGACTCGTGTAACTTCACCATGACTCGTGTAACTTCTCTATGACTCGTGTAACTTCTCTATGACTCGTGTAACTTCTCGATGACTCGTGTAACTTCACTATGACTCGTGTAGCTTCTCGATGACTCGTGTAACTTCACTATGACTCGTGTAACTTCTGTAATGACTCGTGTAACTTCACTATGACTCGTGTAACTTCTGTAATGACTCGTGTAACTTCTCTATGACTCGTGTAACTTCTCTATGACTCGTGTAACTTCTCGATGACTCGTGTAACTTCACTATGGCTAATGTAACTTCACTATGACTCGTGTAACTTCTGTAATGACTCGTGTAACTTCACTATGACTCGTGTAACTTCTGTAATGACTCATGTAACTTCTCTATGACTCGTGTAACTTCACTATGACTAATGTAACTTCACTATGACTCGTGTAACTTCTGTAATGACTCGTGTAACTTCTCTATGACTCGTGTAACTTCTCTATGACTCGTGTAACTTCACTATGTCTCGTGTAACTTCACTATAACACGTATAACTTCTCTATGACTCGTGTAACTTCTCTATGACTCGTGTAACTTCACTATGACTAATGTAACTTCTCTATGACTCGTGTAACTTCTCTATGACTCGTGTAACTTCACTATGACTCGTGTAACTTCTCTACGACTCGTGTAACTTCACTACGACTCGTGTAACTTCACTATGACTCGTGTAACTTCACTATGACTCGTGTAACTCCTCTATGACTCGTGTAACTTCACTATGACTCGTGTAACTTCACTATAACACGTGTAACTTCACTATGACTCGTGTAACTTCTCTATGACTCGTGTAACTTCACTATGACTCGTGTAACTTCACTATGACTCGTGTAACTTCTCTATGACTCGTGTAACTTCACTATGACTCGTGTAACTTCTCTATGACTCGTGTAACTTCTCTATGACTCGTGTAACTTCACTATAACACGTGTAACTTCTCTACGACTCGTGTAACTTCACTATGACTCGTGTAACTTCACTATGACTCGTGTAACTTCACTATGACTCGTGTAACTTCACTATGACTCGTGTAACTTCACTATGACTCGTGTAACTTCACTATGAGTCGTGTAACTTCACTATGAGTCGTGTAACTTCTCTATGACACGTGTAACTTCTCTATGACTCTTGTAACTTCTGTAATGACTCGTGTAACTTCTCTATGACACGTGTAACTTCTCTATGACTCTTGTAACTTCTGTAATGACTCGTGTAACTTCTCTATGACTCGTGTAATTTCTCTATGACACATGTAACTTCTCTATGACTCGTGTAACTTCTGTAATGACTCGTGTAACTTCTCTGTTCAGGCACCGACATCGGGAATAAAGTACCGGGTTAGCACCGGTATCGGGAAAAAATCTAAATGATACTCATCCCTACCCCTGACCCAGTGAGGTCACATGACCCCTGACCCAGAGCGGTGCATGGACGCGTATGCTTTCCATCATCATCTGCTCACACACAGCGCTCATGAGCAGAGGAGTTGGGACTAGTTTCTTCACACAGCGACGGCCGTGGAGCGGTTAGGGTTACTCACCAGGCGGAGGGCGAAGAAGAGGATGAGGAGGATGCCACAGGACAGCATGGAGAGGCCCAGCAGCAGCACCAGCGGCTGGTACTGGCTGATGCAGGAGAACCTCCGGTACAGCGCCTCATTCTTCAGCTCCTGGTCGTTCAGCAGGTACTTCCCCTTGGCCGGCATGGCTCAGGCGCTCATAGCAGGTGTGAGAACGGAGAGAGAGAGCCGGAGGTGAAGAAGGAGTCCACAGCTTCAGGTCCTTCGGGGCCCGTTGAGAGCTCAAGTACAATTTGGGTTTTTACTTCGCCGAGGCATCGCGAAGGTTGTTGTTGTTGTCTCTCTCTTTACGGCGTCTCTCTCTCTCTCTTTATCTCTCTCCTGGTCCCTCTGTGTCTTCTACCCTCTGGCTGGAGTTGGCAGGCGGAGCCGCTTCATCCTCTGCCAGCTCCTGTGTTGCTGCTCCCTGCAGAGGGTTGGAGTAATAGGCCTGAGGCCGGAGGGGGAGGTTAAGAAGGGGGGAGGAGGAGAGGGAGGACGAGCCGGTGGAGAACGGGAGCTGGGGAGGGGGCAAAGGTCATCTGAGATCCACCAGGTCTCTGGATGTCATGGAGCGCTGAGGTTGGCAGCTCTTCGCATAAGGGGGGGGGGGGGGGAGAACGTTATTTAACATAAAGTTTGATAGAACACACACACACACACACATAGAGAGACACACACTGAAACACACAGTGAAACAACACACACACACACTGAAACACACACTGGCCAAACTAAGATATGTTTTATGAGTCTATACAACTACAAATAAGTCTTCATTCATCTGGAGACTAAAGAGAAGGAGACAGGAGACTAAAGAGAAGGAGACAGGAGACTAAAGAGAAGGAGACGAGAGGCTAAAGAGGAGACAGGAGACTAAAGAGAAGGAGACGAGAGACTAAAGAGAAGGAGACGAGAGACTAAAGAGAAGGAGACGAGAGACTAAAGAGAAGGAGACAGGAGGTTAAAGAGAAGGAGACGAGAGGCTAAAGAGAAGGAGACGAGACTAAAGAGAAGGAGACAAGACTAAAGAGAAGGAGACAAGACTAAAGAGAAGGAGACGAGACTAAAGAGAAGGAGACAAGACTAAAGAGAAGGAGACGAGAGACTAAAGAGGAGGAGACTAAAGAGGAGGAGACTTGAAGCTGAATAGAAACATGAACTTCGCACCTCCGTCAATAGAAACCTCATTTCCTCTTGTTGCTAATATCACCGCTTCATGTTTGTCCCTCACATAGCAACCACACACACACACACACACACACACACACACACACACACACACACACACACACACACACACACACACACACACACACACACACACACACACACACACACACACACACACACACAATGTTGACACCCAGAGGACCGTCGACCTCACAGCTGCTGAGTCCCTCAAACCGTGAGCGACTGAACGATGATGTCACTGGTGATGTCATCGCATGTCGTCACTGGTGATGTCATCGCAGTGAGAGCAGAAATAAACGTTGGTCGCATGTCGGTTTTATGTCATGATCCATGCAGGGAAACCTCTCATGGACCAGTCCAGACCCCCATGAGTCTGAGACCTTCAGGGAAACCTCTCATGGACCAGTCCAGACCCCCATGAGTCTGAGACCTTCAGGAGACCTCTCATGGACCAGTCCAGACCCCCATGAGTCTGAGACCTTCAGGGAAACCTCTCATGGACCAGTCCAGACCCCCATGAGTCTGAGACCTTCAGGGAAACCTCTCATGGACCAGTCCAGACCCCCATGAGTCTGAGACCTTCAGGGAGACCTCTCATGGACCAGTCCAGACCCCCATGAGTCTGAGACCTTCAGGGAAACCTCTCATGGACCAGTCCAGACCCCCATGAGTCTGAGACCTTCAGGGAGACGTCTCATGGACCAGTCCAGACCCCCATGAGTCTGAGACCTACAGGGAAACCTCTCATGGACCAGTCCAGACCCCCATGAGTCTGAGACCTTCAGGGAGACGTCTCATGGACCAGTCCAGACCCCCATGAGTCTGAGACCTTCAGGGAAACCTCTCATGGTCCGACAGTGAGTTACACCACCGAGTTACGCCATTGGTCGTAGAGGCTGAGGAAGTTACGCCATTGGTCCGTGGCGGCGGCGTTGCTCCGTTGCTCTTTCCACATCCAGAGGCGCTCGAGGTTTCTCACAGCGTCCGATTGTCTTCCTCCAGCGGACGCAGTCGTTGTTGTTGCCGAGCAACGCGTCTAGATAATGGTTCTAAAGCCCGTGAGTTACGAGCCCGTCTGAGGCGCCGACCCCCGACCCGCAAACACTCATCTGAGCCCAGAGCACCGAGGGAATGCTTTAAAGAGAATCCAGTCAAAGAATCACAGAGCAGAGAAAAGAGTCTTTGGTTTCCTCAAGGACGCAAGACAACAAGGAAAGGAAGTGAAATAAAGTCAATCAAATGTAAAAGTGTTGGTTTCCTCTCCCAGATGAACCTCAACATATAAAAGAGAGAAAGCAGAGTTAATTAAAGCTGCAAGCAGCGATGAACGGGTCCTCTTCCTGCTTCGCACGTCGGGGGTGCTGGCCGGACGCCGGCCCCCTCGGCCGAGGCGCACGCACGCGGCTTCGGGCGTTTGACCGTTCGTCGCGCGACACTGATTTTACTTTGCTAGTCGGTGGCGCTTTGACTGAGTGAAAAAAGGCTTGTTGATATCCTCAGGCCGTGAATTCTACGAAGCATGAGAAGTTTGGAGCAGATTTGAGCGAGTCCAGGGTTGCCAGCAGGGGGCGCTGTGACAATTTGAACATATACATGCATCATGTGTATCCATGTGAAGTCTAGACCTTGTCATGTAAATTACATGTGAATGTGATTCAACGTGTCGCTACGAGCTTCACAGGGAAGCATCATCAAGGTCTTTGGTCTATTCTGGTATATTTTGAGAGCGATCTGAATAATCTGCGAGGAGCAGTGTATAAAAGTAAAAAACATGTAACTTCCTAGTGCCACTAGTTGGCGCTAAGTCCAGAAAAAAAAATTAGCATATGGATGTCTTCAGGGTCATTATGTCATGATGTATGAGAAATATGGAGCAGATTCCATTATGTATGGCTGAGTTACAACAACGTCAATTTTCATGGCGAATGGCATTTCTTTCCAGAAAAAAATTAGCATATGAAAAAATTAGCATATGGATGTCTTCAGGGTCATTATGTCATGATGTATGAGAAATATGGAGCAGATTCCATTATGTATGGCTGAGTTACAACAACGTCAATTTTCATGGCGAATGGCGTTTCTTTGCCGGTCCGGCAAACGCACAAAGTTTAATATTATTGAAATCTTTTAAGGCCATTTCAAGACAAAGGTCTCAAGACCATATAGGCCAAGTTTGGAATGTATCGGGTTTAAGCTCTAGGAGGAGTTAACTGTTGTACAACCCCTAAAAACATGAAAAAAGGCAAAAAAGGCATATTTTGAGGGATTGATTATAGCGCCCCCTAATGATCAAACGTTATGAAAAAATTAAGGTAGGTTAAAGGTGTCCTTGTGGACATAGGCTACCAATTTGGTGAGGATAGTCCAAGTGATTTGGAAGTTAGGTGTCTTTACATATTAGGCCACACCCCTTGGATGTTCATTGGTCTATATCTTCTGAGAGCAATGACATATCAACAATCTTTCAAAGATTTCTGATGGTATCGAACCGATAATGAACCACAGCAAGTTGTGTATGATTTGGACGAAGCGTTTCAGAGGAGTTAAACAAAAAGTGTTTTTAACAAAATTCAAAATGGCGGAAAATCTAAGTAGGCGGAGCTTAGGGGTCTGAGAGGCTTTTTTGTAGAGCAGGTCAATTCTGACCTGTGGACCAAATCTCAAGTCAATCGGTTATCGGGGGAAGAAAACTATTGCTTTTGAAAAAAAGAGTTTGTAGGGGGCGCTATTGAGACATTTTTTTTTACACAACTACGAAAACTCAATAATATGAAAATTTTCACCGGTCTGCTTGTGCATGTGGAATTTCACTCTGCTGGGGCGTACGGTGTGCGGGCAGACGACGTTTGAACACGACAAAGGAAAATAATAATTAAAGCTGCAAGCAGCGTCGAACGGGTCCTCGCTCACCCGCGCCGGTCGGGGGAGCCGGCGCCGAGGAGCCGGCGCGCCGGTCGGACTCGACTCGGGCCGCGACTTGTAACGAGCGCGACAAGTTTGGGGCGGATTCGACAAAAGTCCAGTTCAGCCACTAGGTGGCGCTTTAACTACGTGAACATATTCATGCGTCGTGTGTCCCGACGTGAAGTATAGACCATGTCATGTAAATTCGATGTAAAATGCATAAATGCTTGTCGTCTTGAGTTGTGCACTGACGTCTCAATTCAATTCAGTTTATTTGTATAGCCCATTTTCACAATTTACAAATTTGTCTCGGAGTGCATTACAATCTGGACACATAGACATCCCTGACCTTTGACCTCACATCGGATCAGGAAAACGGAGGAGTACTCACAATCTGACCCCGACCTCTCAAGGCATCACGTGTATGATTAGTTGGGCACAGTGCATCATCCAATATAGGTGATCAATAGGTGATCAATAGGTGTTCCTCCAAGAAATGTGCTTGTTTCTTCGTGTGAATGTGTTCAGGCCTTGACTGGCATCACACATGATTTTTGGGGGAAGTATTGGATGAGTTTAAGCAATAGTTTTTAACATAAAGAAATCACAGAAAGTAAAAAATTATTGGCAGTAAAAAAACGTAAATTTTCTACCGACGAAAAGTCCGGTTTTTTTCACAGTGTTCATTATTCAAGTCTTGAGATTCTATAAAACTGTATTTCCGCCTGTATTTCCTTAGGCGACTGAGGAAATTCAACATGGCCCCCCGCATCCTCAGAACATTCTACACCAGTACCATCGAGAGTGTTCTGACAGGTTGCATCACCGTCTGGTACGGGAACTGCACCGCCCTGGAGCGTAGGGCACTACAGAGGGTGGTGCGGTCGGCACAGTACATCGTTGGAGGTGAGCTTCCCTCCATCCTGGACATATACACCAAGCGGTGTGTGGCCAGGGCCAAACGGATGATGAAAGACAATAACCACCCCGGGCACAAACTGTTCACCCTTCTACCGTCAGGCAGGCGATACCGCAGTATCAAGTGCCGCACAAACAGACTGAGAGACAGCTTCTTCAGTCAGGCCATCAGGCTGCTGAACAAGGACTGAGACCCTCATTAACACTACACACCAGAACATATTCTGTGAATATCTATGGCCATGGTGTATATTTTATTACATTGTTTATATATATATATATTGTATATATATATTGTATGTATATACATATATATATATATAGTCTCAAAAAAAGTGTATATTTTATTACATTGTTTTATATATATATATTGCCATGATGTATATTCTATTACATTGTTTTATATATATATTGTTAATACTTTCTTCTTTTTTTTGTGTGGATATTGTATAGTTTATTCTCATTTTTATTCTTTTTTTAGTCTGCTACTGCTGTCGGGTGTTTTGCACATAAGAATTTCACGAACCGATTATACTTGTATAAAAGGGGATGTGACAATAAAAAACTTGAAACTTGAAACTTGAGAGAGGAGAGGAGCTCAGTGTATCCTAAGCATCCTTAAGGAGAGAGGAGAGGAGAGAGGAGCTCAGTGTATCCTAAGCGTCCTTAAGGAGAGAGGAGAGGAGCTCAGTGTATCCTAAGCGTCCTTAAGGAGAGAGGAGAGGAGCTCAGTGTATCCTAAGCGTCCTTAAGGAGAGAGGAGAGGAGCTCAGTGTATCCTAAGCGTCCTTAAGGAGAGGAGAGGAGAGAGGAGCTCAGTGTATCCTAAGCGTCCTTAAGGAGAGAGGAGAGGAGAGAGGAGCTCAGTGTATCCTAAGCGTCCTTAAGGAGAGAGGAGAGGAGAGAGGAGCTCAGTGTATCCTAAGCGTCCTTAAGGAGAGAGGAGAGAGGAGCTCAGTGTATCCTAAGCGTCCTTAAGGAGAGAGGAGAGAGGAGCTCAGTGTATCCTAAGCGTCCTTAAGGAGAGAGGAGAGGAGCTCAGTGTATCCTAAGCGTCCTTAAGGAGAGAGGAGAGGATACGATGGTTGAGTTGCATTTAAATGTTTCTTTGTTAACCGTTCATCCTGATGGATCGTGGACCATGACTCAGCGAAAAGACGGCCATCTTGTTTGACTCCTGGCGGCAGCTCCCCGTGAGACAAACTGGCCGCTCATGTTCTTGCCGTGATGTCATCAGAGTTATGATTGGTACGCACACGGGTCAGAACCGGGTCGGCTGCGTGAGCAGGCTCCGTAACCAGATGACGGATGCGTGGACCACAATGCACAGGGGCAGATTGGATTAGACTGCCGGTATCGAGTTACCCTCATTCAGACGACGTCGTGATGAACAGGAAGTGGAAGCGAGCGCCGCTCAAATTCACTTCCTCCAATGGCGTCGAGCGGCACGAGCAAGCGGAGCGTCGATTCTGCTGCTCCGCGCCGCCGAGGAGGAGGTCTGGATTTAAAGAGACAGGCACGCGTCAACACGGCCGCCGGGGGGGGGCAATACTGAAGAACTGTCATTGAATTAGTCTCTTCCACTTCCTGCTCCTCACGTTGGGTTTGGGGAGCATGTCGGCGTGTTCCATGCGACCCGTTTGGGATTCAATCAAACAAGTAAATAACAACAACAACATGTGTTAAGAGGCCTCGCAGAGCTAGAAACAGCTTCAAGCTCAGGGGGGTCTCTTTCTGCCGTCTTTGCCCCAGAGGAGGAACACCCCCGTCGAGCTGCAGTGGTTTGACCTGCTGCCACCCCCCCCCCTCCTCCTCCGTGTGGTCACCTCCACCACGAGCACCACGAGCACCACGCCTTCCGCTGACCTCATCCTGGGGAAGAGGGTTCAATGGAAACGCATGGGGGGGGGGGGGAGGGGAGGAACACGAGCAGAATCTAACACATTTAAGGATATTTAAGATTGCCGGTTCTCAGCCGTGTGTGTGTGTGTGTGTGCGTGTGCGTGTGTGTGCGTGTGTGTGTGTGTGTGTATGTGTGTGTGTGTATGTGTGTGTATATGTGTATGTATGTATGTGTGTGTATGTATATGTGTATGTGTGTATATGCGTGTGTATATGTGTGTGTGTGTGTGTGTGTGTGTATATGTGTGTGTGTGTGTATGTGTGTGTGTGTGTATGTGTGTATATGTGTGTGTGTGTGTGTGTGTGTATGTGTATGTGTGTATGTGTATGTGTGTATGTGTATGTGTATGTGTATGTGTGTGTGTGTGTATGTATGTGTGTATGTGTGTGTATGTGTGTATGTGTGTGTGTGTGTGTGTGTGTGTGTGTGTATGTGTGTGTACTGTATACTTTGTATTGTGTAGAAACTGTTTAACTGTCAAAGTTAAAGTATAAATAGACTGCGCTGCATCTGCTGAGAGTCAGACATGAAATAAAGATGTTTGTTTGTTTGTTTGTTTGTTTGTCTGTTGGGTCGTGAGTAGGGATGGGTATCGATTGGGTTTTTTCCGATAGCGGTGCTAAACGGTGCCTGAACCGATACTTAAAAAAAGAAGCAAAAAACAACGATGGACAACGAGGACCCTAACCCTATCCCTGTGACGGCCGTTCACATGGAGCACGGCTTCAACATGCTTATATGGCTCATTTATTATTTGTTGTCCTACTTTTATAAATGCAAGACTTGCAGTCAACGTGACTAATCTGAGTTCCGGCTGCTCGTCGTCATCGTCTCCTCGTGGTCAGGGTGACGTCTCCCCGGCGCCCAGCCTGGTGCGCTCGGCCTCACGCCGCCACGCCTCCTCAGTGAAATATGAGAGGCTCGTAACCTGCTGACAGGGCGGAGCCACCTGAGAAGTGCAAAACAATAGTTTTTTTACAATTTCACTCGGCTCAGGCACCGAAATGTGCGTTGCGTTTCGATCCGGGTGGCACCGGTCGGGCTTCGGTCCCGAGCCGCGAGTCACACGACGTTTCAGCCTCTCGTCCTCAGAGGGATTCGTTCTGGCGTCGAGGCGTCGAGTCTCCAACAGAAGCTCAGAGACATGTCTCAACAGAAGCCGGCTGGAAGCAGCGAGGCCCCGTAGGCCCCGTGGCCCCGCCCCGTAGGCCCCGTGGCTCCGCCCCCTGAGCCACTGGCTCCGCCCCCTGACTCTCACTGAGCCACTGGCTCCGCCCCCTGACTCAATGGGGCCTTGTGTGGCTCGGCTGCAGCTTAGTGAACCTTCGTGTGTTTTCCACCTCGAGCCAAAGAATGTCGAGCAGAGCTTCAGCGGCGAAGGAGAAACACGAGGAGCACCGAGGAGAAGGAGAGCTCTGGCTGAGGAAGGAGAGCTCTGGCTGGGGAAGGAGAGCTCTGGCTGAGCAAGGAGAGCTCTGGCTGAGGAAGGAGAGCTCTGGCTGAGGAAGGAGAGCTCTGGCTGAGGAAGGAGAGCTCTGGCTGAGGAAGGAGAGCTCTGGGCTGGGGAAGGAGAGCTCTGGCTGAGGAAGGAGAGCTCTGGCTGGGGAAGGAGAGCTCTGGCTGAGGAAGGAGAGCTCTGGCTGGGGAAGGAGAGCTCTGGCTGAGGAAGGAGAGCTCTGGCTGAGGAAGGAGAGCTCTGGCTGGGGAAGGAGAGCTCTGGCTGAGGAAGGAGAGCTCTGGCTGAGGAAGGAGAGCTCTGGCTGGGGAAGGAGAGCTCTGGCTGGGGAAGGAGAGCTCTGGCTGGGGAAGGAGAGCTCTGGCTGAGGAAGGAGAGCTCTGGCTGAGGAAGGAGAGCTCTGGCTGGGGAAGGAGAGCTCTGGCTGAGGAAGGAGAGCTCTGGCTGAGGAAGGAGAGCTCTGGCTGAGGAAGGAGAGCTCTGGCTGAGGAAGGAGAGCTCTGGCTGAGGAAGGAGAGCTCTGGCTGAGGAAGGAGAGCTCTGGCTGAGGAAGGAGAGCTCTGGCTGAGGAAGGAGAGCTCTGGCTGGGGAAGGAGAGCTCTGGCTGAGGAAGGAGAGCATCATTTTGTTTTTATCCAACGAAAATCTCAAAATCTGGATCCAGCCAGTTTTCTGACTTCTGTCTTTTACTGAGAAACTAAAAGCTTCAAAAGAAAAACATCTGTCACTCAAACAGCTGGAAGAACTACAGCCTTGGGTAAGCCCCGCCCCCACACTGCCTCTCTCTCTGAGTCACTTCCTCTCAGCGAGGACGGTTCATGGAAAAGGGAACCAGCTCGAGTTATAAAACAACCCGGAGTTATGAACTCTAGTGGTCTAAGGGGTACCAGGCTCTAGTGGTCTAACAGGCTCTAGTGGTCTAAGGGGTACCAGGCTCTAGTGGTCTAACAGGCTCTAGTGGTCTAAGGGGTACCAGGCTCTAGTGGTCTAACAGGCTCTAGTGGTCTAAGGGGTACCAGGCTCTAGTGGTCTAAGGGTTCCTTGAGGGTCTCCTACAGGCTGTACAGGTGAACTACTCCTCTCTGTCCTGACAAAGGGGCGGAGCCTCCTCACCTTCAGGTATGTGTGTTACCTGAGACCAGAGAGCCTCTTCTTCATCATGAAAGAACTTCTTTCACAGCGAGACACCGAGAGCCTGAAGCCCCCACCGGGCCCCACGGGGGCCTCCACCCGGGCCTCACAAAGGATGCTCTGTGAGTGTGAGTGTGTGTAACCAGATCTTTCACAGCCTCTCGTTGCCATAGTGACGTCACCAGGTGCCTCAGGTGAAGAGGATGTGATTCATCATGTTATCGCCGTGCTGAAGGAAATCATTATTTAAATGTATAACGCAGGTCTACAGAGACTCCTCCTCTTCATCACTCAGAGACTTCTCCTCTTCATGTCATGCGGACGCGTTGCTCTCCGGGGCCTCCGGAGCCTCTGGAGCTTCAGGCCGGTCCCAACTGGGTTTGACCTCCTGCTGCGCTTCACCGTGTCGGGACGAGGAGGAAGAGGAGGATACGTGGATGAGGAGCCGGGTGTTCATCATGTAACGCGTCAGGAGGCGGAGCTTCAATCTTCACGCATCTCGTTTTAAATGTGGAGGTGATGAGACGTGAACTCGTCTGCAGCCTTCAGGGTCTTTCTGCTCTTCGTCATGATCCATCAGGTGGAAGTTGATGAAGAGTTTTGAATATCAAGAGGATGAAGAGCGATCAGCCGTGGACAGACAGAGGATGAAGAGCGATCACAGCTTCAGGGACTCGATGACGTCAAGAACCAGAACCTCTGGACCTGAGACCAGAACCTCTGGACCTGAGACCAGAACCTCTGGACCTGAGACCGGAGGTTCTCGTGTTGCTCGTCTTCAGGGGGACTGAACACTGTGATGATGAGGAGGCCACCCCCCCCCGGCTCCTTTGAATAGATCAAACACGCTGTGACAACAAGGAAGTGGATCAGCGACCGATGGAGACGATGATCAATGCCGTTGCTCCTGCACGATGAAGAGGAGACGTGATGAAGAGTCGGGACGGTTCAGAGATGAGGCGCCGACTAAAAGTGGATCTGAGTGTCTGCTCTCAAAACCACGAGGACAGGAAACATCGAGGAGGAGAGGAGGGGAAGAAGGAGAGGAAGAAGAAGAGGAGAGGAAGAAGAGAGGAAGCTTCCAGCATGAGGATCAGGGCTGGTCTCAGTATAACGAGTTAATGAGGCCGAGTAGAGAGGTTCAAGGACCACCGAGGGGAACGTGGGGGGGGGGGGGGCATGAGGGGACACACACACACAGGAACAAGAGAGAACGCCGACGCCTCAAGAAGAACCACAAGAAGTCACATGCTCATTTCCTGTGGAGGTCAGTCAGTGAAGACTGTGTGTGTGTGTGTGTGTGTGTATGTGTGTGTGTGTGTAAAAAGAGAAGTGTGTTGTTGACTCCAGGAGACGCACAATGAGGAACATGGACGCACACAAGTCCTCAAAAGAAGAAACACTCATTTTGTCCCAGGGACCCTGAACGCATCACGACTTTTACTTTACGGCCGCAGCGATTAAAAAGCAACAGAAGAAGAAAAGATTCTAAGAATAGAGACAGAAACCCGAAAAGTCCCGAACCGTCACCTAGGCAACCGCCGAGCACGACAACACACATTACAGGGGGGGGGGGGGGGGGGGGGCTGTGTGTGTGTCTGTGTGTGTCTCCGTGTGTGTGTCTCTGTGTGTGTGTGTCTCTGTGTGTGTGTCTCTGTGTGTCTCTGTGTGTGTGTCTGTGTGTGTCTCTGTGTGTGTGTCTGTGTGTGTCTCTGTGTGTGTGTCTGTGTGTGTCTCTGTGTGTGTGTCTTTGTGTGTCTCTGTGTGTGTGTCTTTGTGTGTCTCTGTGTGTGTGTCTTTGTGTGTCTCTGTGTGTGTGTGTCTCTGTGTGTGTCTCTGTGTGTGTGTGTGTGTGTGTGTGTGTGTGTGTGTGTGTGTGTTACAATATGGTGAGGGCTTCACTGTGAAAGGACCCGGGCAGCTGACCTTTGACAGAGACACACACAGACACACACTTCAGTCCTCAGAACAAACAGAAGCAGCTCTTGTTGTCGTCAGCGCGACCTTTTGGGGAAGCGGCGCTCTGAGAGGAGGACTCTCTCAGGGTCGACACTTCAGGACCAGACGACGACTCTAAGACTCATCAAGACTCTAAGACTCATCAAGCCTCTTAAAGACTCTTAAGAGTTGAAGCTGGGAGTGAAACATGTCCGCTCCATGTTCTTCGCCACCTCACAGCTCATCAATCACTTACAGTTAATCACTTTTATCTGTGAGCGTCTGCAGGTCCTGACACGACCTCTGACCACGACCACACCCCTTTGTGACCAGAGAAGTCAAATATTTGGAGTATCCAGGATGAATATTCAGCGTTTTATTGGGAGTGACACAGTGACGTCACACCGTGCTGCTTTCACTCGCGGAGGAAACATGCTGTGACGTCACTGCTATGGTTTAAACAGATGTTTTCATGAGGGAGGGGCCATGAGCACAAAGAGGAAGAGATGAACATCAACTCATTAAAGCCGCACACACACACACACACACACACACACACACACACACACACACACGCACACGCACACGCACACACACGCGCGGAGACGTTAACGCGACGCGCACGTGCTCCTCTCGGTCGGTAGTGATCCCAGAGACCTCACACCGTGACGTCCCGGTACACCGACGAGCAGCAGACACGCGCACCGAGTCCCGGTGTCAACCGGAGACTCAGCGGCGCGAGAGGAACACAAGAACTCTGGAGCTGCGCGCGCAGAGAACTGTGTTCATATATAAACATAAACATATGAACATAACAGTGTAAACACGAGCAGCCTCACCTGGTCGCGTCTCACCTGCGGAGCCCGCTGAGTCCTGATGTCCCGGATGTCCCGCTGAGAGCCGGAGAAATGACCCGCAGGTAGCGGCGCGAGCGGCTTGTGGTCCGCGCGCTGCTCCGGTGGAGATGATGCTCCTCCTCCTCTACCACTTCCCCCTCCTCTCCTCCACCTCTACCACTTCCTTCACCTCACACCCTCCTCCTCCTACACCACCACCTCCTCTCGCCCACTCCTTGTCCTCTCACTCCACCACCACCTGCTGCTCTCACAGGTGTTTTATTTCCCTGCCACCCTCTCCTGGAGGAGTTTTTCCTAAAGGAGTCTTTCCTCGAGGAGTCTTTCCTAAAGGAGTCTCTCCTGGAGGTCATGTTGACGTCAGAACAAAGCAGGAAGTAGAGTTTCATTGTTTTGTGTTTTATTGCATGACGTAGCTGCAGGTGATGATACAGGTGGAGGAGACGAGCCGCCGGACAGTCAGATACCTGTTCACCTCCAGACCGCCTCACGAGGGGGGGGGGGGGGGGCGGCGAGAGACACCTGGCCCACTGAGGGGGGCAGGAAGCCTCACCTGGCCCAGCCGTCGTGGCCTCAAGTCATTATGTGGCTGCGCGTCATCGAGGGCTAATAGTATATCATCATCGTCGTTATTGCTGGCTACTTTATTATGTTGTTGTTGTTGTCTTGAGGGCGAGAGGCCAAAGGAGGGTCGTGATGTGCTTTCACTGTTCAGCTGCTCATCAAGTCCAGAGATCAGAATTATTATCAATCACACAAATAAACATCCAAATGAGTTCAAGCCCAAACTCTGTGGTTCAGACCGGAGCGCCGGCTCCACCTACTGGAGAGGTGAGGTACTGCAGCGACAGAGAGGAGACTGTTGTTCGTTGTGATTATAAAACAACATTTAAAAAAATCCTCTCCCTTTTAAAGTAGACCAGCCACATATTAAAACAGAACTCACATGTCGGATGTCAAATGGTCACAAAAAAAATAAAATAAAGAAAACAACCCAAAGAAATAAGTTGGTATTTTTACTGTACCTGAACACAACCGTTTGCACCTGACCCTTCCCCCAAATTATGCAACTTCAGATGTAGGACTTGAGATATGGGCTCCAATGTTAATACATTTGTCCATATGGTGTTCATAGAATAAAAAAATAAATACATTTAACAAATACAAATCATTGTTTGCAGTGGGTAAATTACCAAAGGAACAGATTATCACCCACCGTTGTATTGTTAACATTTCTTTTTCAAGTGTATTCTCAATAAAACCACTATCCCCCCCCCCCATTAATTTAACCCCTTCCGCCCCGTGGAGGCGTAACACTGATCACGGGATGCTGATGATGTGTGTTGGCAATGGGACCCGACCGAGCCCAGTGCACGAGGCGTGCACGTCTTCAATCGCTATATCTTGTAAAAGTTTAATATGAAAACATTTTCTTTTTACTTTTTTTGAATCTTTTTTTTCTTTTCCTATGCTCGTTTTTTAAATTTTTTTTTTTACAAATCTTTGTCCAACCTGTCGAGACACGAAACAGATTCAACCAACAGAAGAAAAATCAATCAACACAAATAATTCCCATGCATAAATTGTGTCCCGCTTACTGATTGCATCTGTAAGTTTCATCTCAATAAAATCTGCGGCACGTCGGCGAACAACAGGACGCGACTGACTGGTACGCTTCCAGCCATTTGCTTTGTTTTCTTCTTTTTTGGGGGGGAGGAGGAGGAGATCACATTCCTCTTCCCATTTTCCAGCAGGTGTCTCCAGGTGTGGGTTCCAGACACCCGACCTGTCTCTTCCTGTACAGCAGGGGGCGCCAGAGGCTTGCTGTGTGGGTGCTGCAGGAAGGAACACGCTCCATAAAAAAAGCTTTTGGAAGCAGACGGCTCGAGTCCCTCGTGACGTCAGTTCAGGTTCAATTAATCCTCGTTCACAACAATCCTTTGATTCTTCTCTTCTTTCTGCTCCGAGTTGTTGCTCGTCCACAGAGACGGAGGAGAACCCGTCCAACGACCTCCCGAGAAGGAGTCCGGCAGCAGACAGGAGTCCGGGGGGGGAGGCGCCCCCCCCTCTGCAGAGAGGAAGGGGCGGGGCCTATCTACAGAGGTCTTCCTGTGTCGAGTCCCGAGCGTTTTTCCTCTTCTTGCTGTTGCCCTGGTGGTGCGGCTTGTTGCTCTGGTGGCTCTTGGTGCTGGAGGAGCTCTGCTGCCCCTGGTGGCCGCTCTTATGGTTGGAGCGAGACGTCCTGGCCTGGGGAGAGAGACAGAGATGAGTTCACGCAGCGCCATCGCCTCATTCAACGGATCTTTATCGATCGCATTGCCCCGGACGACTCGGGGCGCGTGAGAAGAGGCTCCGCCCACACCTTCCCGCTCTTGTTCCCCGCAGAAGGAGCGGCGCTCGCCTGGCTCGGCGCCCGGTTGCTGTTCGCCGCGGCCGACTTCTCTTTGTGGGCGGAGCCGCGGACAGACGGCTGCTGCTTGGCCGTCTTACACGGCGTGCCGTCAGAGTCCTGGAGGGGGAGGGGCATAAACCATCGGTCACCATGATGTTTCACTCAAGAAGCAGTGTGTGTGAGAGAGAGAGAGAGAGTGTGAGAGTGTGTGAGAGTGTGTGTGTGCATGTGCAAGAAAGTGTGAGTGTGTTTGTGTGTGTGAGAGAGGGAGAGAGTGAGAGCGTGCGAGTGTGAGAGAGAGAGAGAGAGAGAGAGAGTGTGTGTGTGCATGTGCGAGAAAGTGTGAGTGTGTGTGAGAGAGGGAGAGAGAGAGAGAGAGTGTGTTTGTGTGTGTGTGGGACTGTGGTTGTGTGTGTGTGTGTAAGAGTGAAATAGTCTGTGTGTGTGTGTGTGTGTGTGTGTGTGTGTGTGTGTGTGACTGACCACGTCACTGGAGCTGGAGGTGGAGGTGGTGGAGGAGGGCGACAGCGGGGAGGAGGAGGAGGAGGAGGAGGAGGAGGAGGAGGGCGATGACCTCAGAGACGAGGAGTTTGAGGAGGTTTTGCTTCTCGGAGCCGACGGCAGAACGACGACGACATCTTCATCTTCGTCATCTGGAACGTTGTTGTTGCACTCGTCCAGCTGCTGGGACTCGAACAGCGCGACGTCGTTTCCTGTAGAGAGACGCAAAGGTCACAGGTCAAAGGTCAGCGGGGTCCAGGCCGCCGCGCTGCGCCCCCCGGTGGACGTACTGTTGAGTGGCAGGTCGCTCTGAGGCGGGCCGCCCCAGTTCTTCCGGATCCATTCCCTGTACTCGTCCACTTCCTGTGTGACCCGGATGATTCTGCCCAGGATGCTGTGAGGGGACAGAGAACAGCTGTTACCCCGGCACCACCACAACAACAACAACAAGAGCAACCAATCAAATGCTCAGATGTTATGACCACATACAAAACAATGTCCGCTCAAAAGTTTTAGAACACTTAAGGTTTTTATTTAAATGTAAAGTTTAATTTCTCAATGTACTCTGAAACTAAAGGATACAACTAATAAACAATTGGAGATAAAAATGTTTTGTTTGTCTTTTGCATTTTTCATTTACTTACATGTATTTTGTCAAATGTTATACAGGTGGAGGCTTCAAATAATCCCATTGGTCTTTGTGTCTCTTCCAGTGATGTTTATTTATCTCTGTTGTAATTTATATTTTGTTTTATTGTTTGAATTGTGCAAAATAAAATAAATAAAATGAAATGAATAAAATAAAGTTTTTGTTTAACTAAAGGTAATCTACATGTTTGACTCATCGAAGTAGCCGAACTCACTCGAGGATTCTTCTACAACGCAAATCAAATATATTCACAAAGTTCTTGCAGCTGCACGTTGTGAACACATCATCGTCCCTGAAAAGACTTTTAGTAGAACTCTGAAATGAACATTATCTTTTAGGTTTTGGTAACCTAAACCTTTTTAGTTTAACCTCTGGCAGTTTGCTGCTGCGCTTTCAGGTTATTCACGTGAACTGCTGACATTTATTCATTAAATAAAACACTTAAATACCTATTTATCACTTTAATCTGTTGACTGTTCAATATACTTCAATTACTACCGTGGATATATTTATTTATATTCCTCTGTATATTTAATATTGCTGTTGTATTTTGTATATATTTGTATTTTAATGATTGCTCTGAGCACCTACTGCTGTAGTCCTGCAATTTCCCCACTGAGGAACTAATAAAGGAACATCTTATCTTATTTATATAAAAACTGGACAGGGGGGGGGGTCTAACGCTGTTGACGGCGGTGTGTGTGACTGAATATCTCTCTGAAGATGAGGCTCACCTCTCGGTCTCGTTGTTGGGGTAGTACTTGGCGATGGGCGACACGGCGTGGCTGAGCACCACGTAGGCGTAGTCGAAGGCCTGCTTCACCTGCATGGCGCCGTAGGAGCTGCGGCCCACGTCGTTATCTGGAGGAGGCAAAGCAGGCGGTCGCGTTAGCGCCCGACGGACACGCGCTGCGGCCTCTCGTCGTCATCCGGGACCGGCACCTACCGGGCTGCAGCGGGTCCTCGATGTACAGCATGGAGGGCCGGTAGCCGTCCATCGTGTTCCTGTGGACGTCGTCTTTGGCCACGTAGCAGCCGCCATCTTTTATCCTGATGCCCGTCTTCAGGTAGTTGAAGTGGCGTCCGTAGAGCTCGAAGAACTCGATGAGCAGAACGCCGATGTTGATGTTCGGGCTGCACACGTCATCCCTGTAGTGAAGCTGGAAGACAAGAAGAAGAGTCTTCAACTAGAGATAACATGATGGTCTTCAACTAGAGATAACATGATGGTCTTTAACTAGAGATAACATGATGGTCTTTAACTAGAGATAACATGATCTTTAACTAGAGATAACATGATGGTCTTTAACTAGAGATAACATGATGGTCTTTAACTAGAGATAACATGATGGTCTTTAACTAGAGATAACATGATGGTCTTCAACTAGAGATAACATGATGATCTTTAACTAGAGATAACATGATGATCTTTAACTAGAGATAACATGATGGTCTTCAACTAGAGATAACATGATGATCTTTAACTAGAGATAACATGATGGTCTTTAACTAGAGATAACATGATGGTCTTTAACTAGAGATAACATGATGGTCTTCAACTAGAGATAACATGATGGTCTTTAACTAGAGATAACATGATGGTCTTCAACTAGAGATAACATGATGGTCTTTAACTAGAGATAACATGATGGTCTTTAACTAGAGATAACATGATGGTCTTTAACTAGAGATAACATGATGGTCTTCAACTAGAGATAACATGATGGTCTTCAACTAGAGATAACATGATGGTCTTTAACTAGAGATAACATGATGGTCTTTAACTAGAGATAACATGATGGTCTTCAACTAGAGATAACATGATGGTCTTTAACTAGAGATAACATGATGATCTTTAACTAGAGATAACATGATGATCTTTAACTAGAGATAACATGATGGTCTTCAACTAGAGATAACATGATGGTCTTTAACTAGAGATAACATGATGGTCTTTAACTAGAGATAACATGATGGTCTTTAACTAGAGATAACATGATGGTCTTCAACTAGAGATAACATGATGGTCTTTAACTAGAGATAACATGATGGTCTTTAACTAGAGATAACATGATGGTCTTTAACTAGAGATAACATGATGGTCTTTAACTAGAGATAACATGATGGTCTTTAACTAGAGATAACATGATGGTCTTTAACTAGAGATAACATGATGGTCTTTAACTAGAGATAACATGATGGTCTTTAACTAGAGATAACATGATGGTCTTTAACTAGAGATAACATGATGGTCTTCAACTAGAGATAACATGATGGTCTTTAACTAGAGATAACATGATGATCTTTAACTAGAGATAACATGATGGTCTTTAACTAGAGATAACATGATGGTCTTTAACTAGAGATAACATGATGGTCTTTAACTAGAGATAGCATGATGGTCTTTAACTAGAGATAACATGATGGTCTTTAACTAGAGATAACATGATGGTCTTTAACTAGAGATAGCATGATGGTCTTTAACTAGAGATAACATGATGGTCTGTAACTAGAGATAACATGATGGTCTTTAACTAGAGATAACATGATGGTCTTTAACTAGAGATAACATGATGGTCTTTAACTAGAGATAACATGATGGTCTTTAACTAGAGATAACATGATGATCTTTAACTAGAGATAACATGATGGTCTTTAACTAGAGATAACATGATGGTCTTCAACTAGAGATAACATGATGGTCTTTAACTAGAGATAACATGATGATCTTTAACTAGAGATAACATGATGGTCTTTAACTAGAGATAACATGATGATCTTTAACTAGAGATAACATGATGGTCTTTAACTAGAGATAACATGATGATCTTTAACTAGAGATAACATGATGGTCTTTAACTAGAGATAACATGATGGTCTTTAACTAGAGATAACATGATGATCTTTAACTAGAGATAACATGATGGTCTTTAACTAGAGATAACATGATGGTCTTCAACTAGAGATAACATGATGGTCTTTAACTAGAGATAACATGATGGTCTTTAACTAGAGATAACATGATGGTCTTTAACTAGAGATAACATGATGGTCTTTAACTAGAGATAACATGATGGTCTTTAACTAGAGATAACATGATGGTCTTTAACTAGAGATAACATGATGGTCTTTAACTAGAGATAACATGATGGTCTTTAACTAGAGATAACATGATGGTCTTTAACTAGAGATAACATGATGGTCTTTAACTAGAGATAACATGATGGTCTTTAACTAGAGATAACATGATGGTCTTTAACTAGAGATAACATGATGGTCTTCAACTAGAGATAACATGATGGTCTTTAACTAGAGATAACATGATGGTCTTTAACTAGAGATAACATGATGGTCTTTAACTAGAGATAACATGATGGTCTTTAACTAGAGATAACATGATGGTCTTTAACTAGAGATAACATGATGGTCTTTAACTAGAGATAACATGATGGTCTTTAACTAGAGATAACATGATGGTCTTTAACTAGAGATAACATGATGGTCTTTAACTAGAGATAACATGATGGTCTTCAACTAGAGATAACATGATGGTCTTTAACTAGAGATAACATGATGGTCTTCAACTAGAGATAACATGATGGTCTTCAACTAGAGATAACATGATGGTCAAATGGAAAGATAACATGATGGTCTTTAAAGGTGACATGATGGTCTTTAACTAGAGATAACATGATGGTCTTAACTAGAGATCATGCATCTTAACTTGAAGGTAACAGGATGGTCTTCTCATAGAGAGGAAGCTGTTCCACATCATGCATCCTTTGAAGGTGACCAGGCTGGGGCTTTCTTATAGAAGGAGGTAGGCTGTTCCACATCATGCATCCTTTGAAGGTGACCAGGCTGGGGCTTTCCCTTATAGAAGGAGGTAGGCTGTTCCACATCATGCATCCTTTGAAGGTGACCAGGGCTTTCCCTTATAGAAGGAGGTCGGCTGTTCCACATCATGCATCCTTTGAAGGTGACCAGGCTGGGGCTTTCCCTTATAGAAGGAGGTCGGCTGTTCCACATCATGCATCCTTTGAAGGTGACCAGGCTGGGGCTTTCCCTTATAGAAGGAGGTCGGCTGTTCCACACCATGCATCCTTTGAAGGACAGCACATTTTGCCCAAACAGGGTTTTTCTAAATGGGACCTCACAGTCCCTGTTTGTGACAGCTCTGGTGGACAGAGTGGAGTTAATAGATCGATGTTTGATAAAGGTTTTAAGGGGGGGTGGCGCTAGGCCATTTAGTATTTTGAAAATCAAACAGGCCGAAGTGAATTTTCTAAAATTATTAAAACTTAACATTTTGTATTTGGTTAAAATATAGCAATGATGATACTTAAATGGTTTTTTATCCAGTATTTTCAATGCTTTTTTATAGAGTAGTTCGACCGGTTTAATAACTATTGAGCTTGTCATAGACCAACTGGTTAAGCAGTAACTCACATGTGAGAGTATCATAGAGTGTAAAAACAGCAAAGCTTCATTAGTCGATAGAGTTTCTTATTTGTTTAAAATTATGTATATGGAAGTTTATGGTTTTCGACATCATTTTAACATGGCTCCTAAAGGAGAGTGTGGAATCAAGCATAATGCCTAAGTATTTGAACTTATTAACAACATTCAGTTTCTCAGTTCCCAAAAACACATTAGAATGTGCAACAGTTGAGGATTGCTTAGAAAAGAACATACACACTGTTTTTTTCATGTTCAATGAGAGACAGGACCTGGTGAGCCAGCCTTGAATATGACTCAGAGCAGTAGAGAGCACTCGTGCTGCCTCCTCACTATTTTTGGCCACCGTAAAAATGACCGTGTCATCAGCATACAGCTGAACATCCACATTGAAGCAAGAGTCAGGGAAGTCATTAATATAAAGAGAATAAAATGGGCGCCAGTATGGATCCTTGGGGGACCCCTACTGGGCAGCCCAGGTAAGAGGAGCTGACACCATCAACCACAGTACATTGTTCTCTATGGGATGAATAAGATCCAAACCATTTGATGGCTTGATCAGAGAAGTTGAAGCCTAACAGTTTGCTTAGTAGCACATCATGGTTAACTGTATCGAACGCTCTTTTTAAATCTAAAAATACAGCACCTACGCAGCTCTTCTTATCTAATAAACTTTTTAATTTCTCCATGAGCATAACCAGTGCAGATTCCGTGGAATGATGCGGTCGAAAACCAAACTGCATGGGGTGCAGGGGGGTTTGACCATTATTAAGGAATTCTATTATTTGTTTAGCGATCCATTTTTCTATAATTTTAGAGATGCTAGGCAAAATACTAATTGGTCTGTAGTTGTTCATATCGGAGCTATCCCCCGATTTGAACACAGGGATAACTGAGGCCATCTTCCATGCTCCAGGAACCATCGAGTGTCTAATCGATAGGTTCACTAGGTGCATGATTGGGGGTGCCAGCGCCTCCTTGTGTGATTTTAAAAAGCTGGTGTCGAGACCATGGATATCCTTGGCTTTAGAGTTGTTCAAAGCATTAATAATATTAATGACTTCTGTCACAGTGATTTCTTGAATACAACATTTTATCAGTGAATTGTCTGCAGCTCTATCTACCGGACTATCAGAGCACACGGGTGAAATGAACTGTTTAGATATATCTTCAATAGATTTAATAAAAAAGGAGTTTAATTCCTGTGCCAGAATAACGGGGTCCCGCACCAGCTGATTGTCAACTCTTAGTTCTAGGCCTTTATTATCCTGCTTATGTTGTTTCCCTGTTAGCTTGTTTATATTCTGCCAGATTGTTTTACTGTTCCCCCTAGCATTTTCAATAATTTTTATTAAAAAATCTGCTTTGGCCTTTCGCAGCTCCAGCGTAACTTTGTTTCTGGTAGCTGTGAAAATATGTCTGTCTGTACTTCACCCTGATTTTATGGATTTTTTGAGAGCCATATCCCTTCGCTTCATTAAGTGTACACAATCTGGGTTGAGCCAGGGAAGGGTGGTTTTATTCCTCCTACGGCTCCTTGTCTGGAGAAAGGGAAATTACCCCCTTGATTTGAGAGAGGAAAGAGTCGCTGCAGATATCTGCATTTTCACATTTATGAAGATCATCCCAATTGATGTCTTTTAAGGCTTTTTCTAGATTTTGTTGTTGGTTTTTGGGGATTATTCTAGTATTAGGTCGATTACTAGGGGTACTAGAAAAAGAGTTTTCAAAACGTTTTTTGTTAAGTTTTCTAGAAAAAAAAATTGCATTATGATCCGAGAGTCCCGTCAATAAGTTATGGGTTTTGGTGATTCTCTCGGGTTTGTTAGTGAAGACTAGGTCAATTCTAGTTTGATGGTCTTTAACTAGAGATAACATGATGATCTTTAACTAGAGATAACATGATGGTCTTTAACTAGAGATAACATGATGGTCTTTAACTAGAGATAACATGATGGTCTTTAACTAGAGATAACATGATGGTCTTTAACTAGAGATAACATGATGGTCTTCAACTAGAGATAACATGATGATCTTTAACTAGAGATAACATGATGGTCTTTAACTAGAGATAACATGATGATCTTTAACTAGAGATAACATGATGGTCTTTAACTAGAGATAACATGATGATCTTTAACTAGAGATAACATGATGATCTTTAACTAGAGATAACATGATGATCTTTAACTAGAGATAACATGATGGTCTTTAACTAGAGATAACATGATGATCTTTAACTAGAGATAACATGATGGTCTTTAACTAGAGATAACATGATGATCTTTAACTAGAGATAACATGATGATCTTTAACTAGAGATAACATGATGGTCTTTAACTAGAGATAACATGATGGTCTTTAACTAGAGATAACATGATGATCTTTAACTAGAGATAACATGATGGTCTTCAACTAGAGATAACATGATGGTCTTTAACTAGAGATAACATGATGATCTTTAACTAGAGATAACATGATGGTCTTTAACTAGAGATAACATGATGGTCTTTAACTAGAGATAACATGATGGTCTTTAACTAGAGATAACATGATGATCTTTAACTAGAGATAACATGATGGTCTTTAACTAGAGATAACATGATCTTTAACTAGAGATAACATGATGGTCTTTAACTAGAGATAACATGATGGTCTTTAACTAGAGATAACATGATGGTCTTTAACTAGAGATAACATGATGGTCTTTAACTAGAGATAACATGATGATCTTTAACTAGAGATAACATGATGATCTTTAACTAGAGATAACATGATGGTCTTTAACTAGAGATAACATGATGGTCTTTAACTAGAGATAACATGATGGTCTTTAACTAGAGATAACATGATCTTTAACTAGAGATAACATGATGGTCTTTAACTAGAGATAACATGATGGTCTTTAACTAGAGATAACATGATCTTTAACTAGAGATAACATGATGGTCTTTAACTAGAGATAACATGATGATCTTTAACTAGAGATAACATGATGGTCTTTAACTAGAGATAACATGATGGTCTTTAACTAGAGATAACATGATGGTCTTTAACTAGAGATAACATGATGATCTTTAACTAGAGATAACATGATGGTCTTTAACTAGAGATAACATGATGGTCTTTAACTAGAGATAACATGATGATCTTTAACTAGACATAACATGATGATCTTTAACTAGAGATAACATGATCTTCAACTAGAGATAACATGATGATCTTTAACTAGAGATAACATGATCTGTAACTAGAGATAACATGATGGTCTTTAACTAGAGATAACATGATGGTCTTCAACTAGAGATAACATGATATCTTTAACTAGAGATAACATGATGGTCTTTAACTAGAGATAACATGATGATCTTTAACTAGAGATAACATGATGGTCTTTAACTAGAGATAGTCAAAGAATTGTAGATATATTTAAGAGAGATAACATGATGATCTGTAACTAGAGATAGCATGATGGTCTTTAACTAGAGATAACATGATGGTCTTTAACTAGAGATAGTCAAAGAATTGTAGATATATTTAAGGACAGCAATAAAACCAATAAGTTGCGAATTAACTTGTGCAAAAAAGAACACAAGCTATTCAAGACAAAAGCTCAAAAGCCTTCTGAGTGTGTCTGACCTGCAGGAAGCTGACGGCCATGAGGAAGAGACTGTAGGAGCCGATCCCACCAGTGAAAACCTCGTTGAGGTCCCTCTGCAGGAGGAACTGCTTCAGCACCAGCACCAGGTAAGGCAGAACGGGGTATTTCTACAGGACAACACAGAGACACGGTGATGCATGTGGAGGCGGACAGCGCCCTCTAGAGGACAACAGGAAGTCAAGCTGCACGTGCGATGCTCACACTTCAGACGGCCACCACACGTCTCCGGTGCCCCGGCCAGGTGACGGGAAGTGGACGTACCTCTTTGAACTCCTTGATGAGCCGCGCAGCCATCACGCCGTTCTTCACATTGAAGCTGATGTCCACTTTGACCTCCGTGAAGGAGTCGGTCAGCTTGATGATGGGAACCTGCAACACGGGTACGGTTATTGGCCGGAGGGCCCGATGACATCACGCGGCAAGAGCTCGATAACAACACACACATCATACATCCACATGTTCTGATCCGTCGAAGCAAAGATTTAAAATGCTCATCTGCTTTTAGAATCACGAACAAACGCGTGAAAGGTGAAATGCAAACAATAAAAGCTTTATTCAAATCCTTTAAGTCTGGGAATAAAATAAACTGATGCATTAAATAAATAAAATCCCTGCCCGGTTGAACCCAGGAGGCTGTGAGTGTTCGAGAGATGCCAGCTGACGGCTCTGCCGTCTGAGGTTCAGCAGCCGTCACCTCGATGTGATTTACAGCTCCTGAAACTAACTGACGACTGAAGTGACGATGACAGTCGGCGTCGGCCAGATTAACGGCTGACAGATGATTGTTGTTTGAATAAAATGTGCCACAACTCAAGACATTTGAAGCCGTGGTGTCAGCGGCTCCAGATGAACGGGACTGATGAAGACTCTGACTCGTCTTCTCACCGTGGCTTTGTCCAGAACCTTGATGGAGTTCTCGTCGGCGACGTTCCTCTTGCGGAGAGCTTCCTCCAGCGTCCAGAGCGGGAGAGTCTCCCACTTCCCGAACACGACCAGGTCGATGTCACTGAGGGGAGACGGGGAGGCATCACGAGGGCTCGGCACACACGACTTCACCTGGGCAACACCTCCAGGAATGCTGCAGCATGAAGACTTGTGTTGTATTTTATAGCATCAAGTACAAACTACATACACGAAAGAACAAATACATGTTCCCACTGTAGAAACACAGGGCCAGGACTCGTCGTTTGTGGAGGCTAATGATAGCGTAGCTCTGAAGAACATCGGTCAGTTTGACTGTCGTTCACGTTGTGTTTCAGGATTCACTCCTAAACTGGATTAATAAAGTTCTATCTGCATTGAACCGTCACTACAGACGGTTCACAACGTGGGTTCATCTCAAAGGAACCCTTTTTAAATAGTTCCTAGTGGAGCCAACCTGTGTGTGCGTGTGAGAGTGTGTGTGCGAGTGTGTGTGTGTGTGAGAGCGTGTGTGCGCGTGTGTGTGTGCGAGTGTGAATGTGTGTTTGTGTGTGTGCGCGAGTGTGTGTGTGTGAGAGCGTGTGTGTGCGAGCGTGTGAGTGTGTGCGTGTGTGAGCGTGCGTGTGTGAGTGCGAGTGTGTGTGTGTGTGTGCATGTGTGCTATTTCACGATGCAATGTGTTCACTTCTTGCAGAATGTTGCACACAAACAACACAAGTTAATGTACCTGTACCGTGTGAAATGCAGGTGTGGTTGTGTTGTTGTTGTTGTTTACTTGTGTGTCTGTTGCAGGACTCTCAGAATAAAGTTGTAAACATGATGTTGTAACGCTCCAGGACGCCAGCGCTCATGACGAGTGACCCACTGGATCCTCAGAGCCGGGCAGCCGGTTCACTCTCATCCTTAAAGACCCAACAGACGGTTACATGTCTCCTATCAAACGAGAGGCCTCACCTGGTCGGCAGGTACAGCCCCGTGCTGAAGCTCCCGAACACCTGGACCTGCAGACCACAAACACAGAGACATGGAGAGCGGTCGCTTCATTCACTCACACCCGGCAGAGCAGCTGGACCCGAGTGACAGTTTAACCTGACGAGCTCGACATCGCATCCTGACATCCAGAGGACTTTCCCACGCAGAGCCTCCAGAAACCGGTTCTGACTGGAGGCCTCCGGCTCAGAGGAGAGACAGGTCAGAGGAGAGAGAGAGAGAGAGGTCAGAGGAGAGAGAGACAAGTTAGAGGAGAGAGAGACAGGTCAGAGGAGAGAGAGACAAGTCAGAGGAGAGAGAGACAGGTCAGAGGAGAGAGGTCAGAGGAGAGAGAGAGACAAGTCAGAGGAGAGAGAGAGAGAGGTCAGAGGAGAGAGAGACAGAGGTCAGAGGAGAGAGAGAGAGAGACAAGTCAGAGGAGAGAGAGAAGTCAGAGGAGAGAGAGAGAAAGGTCAGAGGAGAGAGAGGTCAGAGGAGAGAGACAAGTCAGAGGAGAGAGAGAGAGAGGTCAGAGGAGAGAGACAGGTCAGAGGAGAGAGACAGGTCAGAGGAGAGAGAGAGACAAGTCAGAGGAGAGAGAGAGAGAGAGAGGTCAGAGGAGAGAGAGAGACAAGTCAGAGGAGAGAGAGAGAGAGAGAGAGAGGTCAGAGGAGAGAGAGACAGGTCAGAGGAGAGAGAGAGGTCAGAGGAGAGAGAGAGACAAGTCAGAGGAGAGAGGTCAGAGGAGAGAGAGAGACAAGTCAGAGGAGAGAGAGAGAGAGGTCAGAGGAGAGAGAGAGGTCAGAGGAGAGAGAGAGACAAGTCAGAGGAGAGAGGTCAGAGGAGAGAGAGAGACAAGTCAGAGGAGAGAGAGACAAGTCAGAGGAGAGAGAGAGAGGACAGAGGAGAGAGAGACAAGTCAGAGGAGAGAGAGAGAGAGAGGTCAGAGGAGAGAGAGACAAGTCAGAGGAGAGAGAGAGAGAGAGAGGTCAGAGGAGAGAGAGAGACAAGTCAGAGGAGAGAGAGAGACAAGAGGAGAGAGAGACAAGTCAGAGGAGAGAGAGAGACAGGTCAGAGGAGAGAGAGAGACAAGTCAGAGGAGAGAGAGAGACAAGTCAGAGGAGAGAGAGAGACAAGTCAGAGGAGAGAGAGAGACAAGTCAGAGGAGAGAGAGAGAGAGAGAGAGAGAGAGAGACAAGTCAGAGGAGAGAGAGAGAGAGAGAGAGAGGTCAGAGGAGAGAGAGACAGGTCAGAGGAGAGAGAGAGACAAGTCAGAGGAGAGAGAGACAGGTCAGAGGAGAGAGAGAGGTCAGGAGAGAGAGACAAGTCAGAGGAGAGAGAGAGAGAGGTCAGAGGAGAGAGAGACAAGTCAGAGGAGAGAGAGAGACAAGTCAGAGGAGAGAGAGAGAGAGAGAGACAAGTCAGAGGAGAGAGAGAGAGAGAGAGAGACAAGTTAGAGGAGAGAGAGAGACAAGTCAGAGGAGAGAGAGAGAGAGGTCAGAGGAGAGAGAGACAAGTCAGAGGAGAGAGAGAGACAAGTCAGAGGAGAGAGAGGTCAGAGGAGAGAGAGAGACAAGTCAGAGGAGAGAGAGAGAGGAGAGAGAGAGAAGTCAGAGGAGAGAGAGAGAGAGAGAGAGAGACAAGTCAGAGGAGAGAGAGAGAGACAAGTCAGAGGAGAGAGAGAGACAAGTCAGAGGAGAGAGAGAGAGAGAGAGACAAGTTAGAGGAGAGAGAGAGACAAGTCAGAGGAGAGAGAGAGACAAGTCAGAGGAGAGAGACAAGTTAGAGGAGAGAGAGAGACAAAGGAGAGAGAGAGAGAGAGAGAGAGAGACAAGTTAGAGGAGAGAGAGAGACAAGTCAGAGGAGAGAGAGAGACAAGTCAGAGGAGAGAGAGAGAGAGACAAGTTAGAGGAGAGAGAGAGACAAGTCAGAACACACTGAAACGGGCTGGAACAAAGACTTCAGATGGTGAGGTGAGACGATTTAACAGGTGAGGGTTGGGTAACTACAGGTGAGGGTTGGGTAACTACAGGTGAGGGTTGGGTGACTACAGGTGAGGGTTGGGTGACTACAGGTGAGGGTTGGGTGACTACAGGTGAGGGTTGGGTGACTACAGGTGAGGGTTGGGTGACTACAGGTGAGGGTTGGGTAACTACAGGTGAGGGTTGGGTGACTACAGGTGAGGGTTGGGTGACTACAGGTGAGGGTTGGGTAACTACAGGTGAGGGTTGGGTAACTACAAGTGAGGGTTGGGTGACTACAGGTGAGGGTTGGGTGACTACAGGTGAGGGTTGGGTAACTACAGGTGAGGGTTGGGTAACTACAGGTGAGGGTTGGGTAACTACAGGTGAGGGTTGGATGACTACAGGTGAGGGTTGGGTAACTACAGGTGAGGGTTGGGTGACTACAGGTGAGGGTTGGGTAACTACAGGTGGTGCTGGGTGACTACAGGTGAGGGTTGGGTGACTACAGGTGAGGGTTGGGTGACTACAGGTGAGGGTTGGGTGACTACAGGTGAGGGTTGGGTGACTACAGGTGAGGGTTGGGTGACTACAGGTGGTGAGGTGATGACTACAGGTGAGGGTTGGGTAACTACAGGTGAGGGTTGGGTGACTACAGGTGAGGGTTGGGTGACTACAGGTAGTCCCCACGGTGAGCTATGTTATCTCGACTTGTATTTAAATACAAGACAGAAGCTTTACAGCTTTTTAAAGCTCCGTGTTTACCTGAAAGCAGGCGGTGGATTGATGAGTCTAAAGGTCTAAACTAGCCTCGGAAACACACCAGGGCAAAGGTCAACTCTGCCCCCAATATCATATGACACTAGATATCATAATGTCATATGATATGTATGATAGCGTTTTGTTTTTGTTCTTCTTTGTGTGTCCTGTGTGTTGCCTGGACCAGGTAGGTACACACACACACATATAAATATAATTTGTTATTATATTTAAAAATGTTATAATTGCTTAATTTTTTTAACAATAAATAACAACAATTAAATAAGAATACAATTGAATATTTTGGTTATTTCTCAGAAAACACTTTGAATCTAAAGATTACTGCCTAATAGTCTTATTATTTCCATTTTCAATAGCTCATATCCTGTAAGCCTGAATAAGTATTTATATTTTTAAAAAGGTTAAATGTTATTTCACAAGTTTAAAAAAGTGCCCCAATTTCCTGGATTTTAGTCAGTGGGCAAAAACGGCCCCTAAAAAATGTAAATGTCCTGCTGGTCAAAACACAACCACATTGAGCTAACGTAACAACCACATTGAGCTAACGTAACAACCACATTGAGCTAATGTAACAACCACATTGAGCTAACGTAACAACCACATTGAGATAACGTAACAACCACATTGATCTAACGTAACCAACCACATTGAGCTAATGTAACAACCACATTGAGCTAACGTAACCAAACACATTGATCTAACGTAACCAACCACATTGAGCTAATGTAACAACCACATTGATCTAACGTAACAACCACATTGAGCTAACGTAACCAAACACATTGAGCTAACGTAACCAAACACATTGAGCTAACGTAATCAACCACATTGAGCTAACGTAACAACCACATTGAGCTAACGTAACAACCACATTGATCTAACGTAACAACCACATTGAGCTAACGTAACCAAACACATTGAGCTAACGTAATCAACCACATTGAGCTAACGTAACAACCACATTGAGCTAACGTAACAACCACATTGAGCTAACGTGACCTCATCCTCCACTGAGGGAACAGAACTCTGCGGCTGGGCGACACTGAGCTCCTGGTTGAGGATCAGCTCACTCTGCTCCATCAGCAGTCAGATGTAGGAGAATGAGGTGGAGCTGATAACGGGATCCAAGCACCAGAGATAACAGGATGCTTCACGCCGTTAGCTGACTCATATTAAACAGAGCTCCCTCTGTCCAGAAGTCGCCTGTTCACAATACTCAACCATGCAACGAGCATTGTGTTTATAATTTAACTATTTTCATTATTACAAACACATTTAGTTTCTGCCTGAACAAAATAACCTTGAGTGTTTTGAAAAGCTTTTAGATTACAGCCGAGACCAGAGTTCATCCCCAAGTTGACCAACGGAGGTCCAGGACTTAACATTTACATGACCCAACATTACGTGCCATCTCGTGTATACACGAGTATAAACCTTAAATAACACAAATGAGACAATAGTTTGATTAAAAGAATAAATATGTGTATAAATGTTTATTATTTTAATCAAACTGCATAAGTTAACGTATGAATATAACATGTCCAGGACTTTTGAAAAACTTTTAAGATTACATTTTTTTTCAAAGGACTTTTCCAGACCTGGAGATAACCGTTTTTAAACTCCATGACTGTTCCAGGTTTTCCATGACCGTATGAACCCTGGCAGACTTCCTATCCCACAGCCTGCAGTAACAAGCACACAGCTCTGTTTCGGGTCCGTACCTCGGCGCTGGGCCACAGGTCGTGGATGACTCCCTTGATTCTGTCCACGACCTCCAGCCTCATCTTCTCCTCCTCCGGCCGAGGGGAGATGTACTCGTAGAAGTCATTGACCTCCTCGTGTAGCCTGTGAATGACAGAACAGTGTGGTGAGTAAACAACACAGTATTTTTATAAATAAAACAATACATCTGTGTGTCCATTTCTTAGATAGTATTAGTGAGGAGAAGCAATGTTTAAGTCAAGCCTTGCACATTATCCCAGCCCAATGTCCCAATAAGAAACCTTGAAAGCAGCTGTGTTTTCATCATCATCCCATATCAACCATTTCTTTGTGGGGCAAACCAGTAGTCAAGAGCCGAGAGAACCCAGACCCTCCTGCTAGTGCAGTCAGCAATAAGTAATCCCAGTACACATGTGTCCTTGGAGCAGGTCGCTGTGCCCACACAGTTTGACCTTTCCACTGACTGGCGTCGCCCACAGAGAGGACCCGTCAACACAAACATGGAGAACACACAACAACAGGAACTCTCCTCCTGGCAGCGGGGAGAGGAAGTGATGTCCAACCGGGCCATGAAGCCCGTGTGGACGAGCGCCTGCAGAACACGCCCCCCGGCATCAGATTCTTTGGTTTCACATCGCTATATTTGGGGTTTCAGACACTGGTAGAAGCGGGGTTCATACACATGTTGACCCATGGATTTCCATGACTTTTCCATGACTTTTCCAGGGCGTTAAACCAAACATCGTCTGAAATCTGTGTTTACATGAACCAGTGAGAACATGCAGTATTTTATACTAACAATGAGAATTCCAAAGCATATAGCATATATACACAGCGTAAATTAACGTGAATATAACACTTTTTTATGACTTTTCCAAAACTTTTGGGTTTTAATTTTTTCCCATGACTTTTCCAGACCTGGAAATAAATATTTTTTAATTCCATGACTTTTCCAGGTTTTCCATGACCGTACGGACCCTGTAGAAGCCCAGGAGACAGAGGCAGCACTGACATGTTGCTGGTCTGTTAACCATGAGGAGAGAAATACACAATTCATCGTCTCCATTTTCAAACGCCATCATGGTGACAAAGACGACGTGGTCTCTGTGGTTCATGCGTGAGCTGCAGAGGACTTGTGTCTCTGAGTGACGATATGAGCTGCAGAGATTCTCTCAAATCAAACCGGGTGGTGAAGCAGACGCTTGCTGCTGTTTCTGTTCCCCTGAAACGAAACCCGGTGTGTTTGTTGTACTGGCTGCAGGCTGAGAGGAGGAGCAGCTCCTCTACATGTGGCTGGAGGAGGAGCAGCAAACAGAAACTTATCTCTTCTCCCGAAAAGAAAACTAACCAATGCAACAACAATGAAATTGAAACTGTTTTGAGTTATCAGAAAGAAACAAAGGGGCGGGGCTTCACCGCTGCAGCTCGCCACACTATAAAGTTATACATGCCTCGTGATGTCGGAATAAAGTGCAAAGTATTTAGTGACAAAACAAACAAAGCAAATATAAACTGTTGCCAGCGGCTCTATCTTCATCTGAACAAACTGTTCACTTTAAAACTACTTTAATCGACGTTTACACTCAACATGTCGCTCTGCTCGTCTGCAAATAAATCAACAACTTTAGTCGCCACACTTGGAAGATAAAGTGAGTTTGTTGTTAAGTATTTGGTTGGACTCTGCAGGTTACAGACAAATTACTTTATTTAGTATTTGAATCCATTCAAATTCTGGACAGTTATAATTGTTAAAAAAAGTAATAACAATAAATAACTACAAATAAATAAGATTACAATTTAATATGATTCTCAAATTTTCTTTGTTCTCAGAAAAGTGTTCGGGTTAGGCCAAAAGGAGGTGAGAAAACATTGTTTTTCCTTCAGCTCTGGAAATCTGTTCCCTGAGATTACATCATATTACAAGTGGGATTTAGAGATAAGCGGCGCCCGGCGTCCATGAGCTGCCGGCGGAGAGGAAACGGGATCCAGAGCTGAGACTCATGAGACCAACAGCCGGTTGACTGTGAAATGAAACCTACCTGCTCACGTGTTACCTGTTGTTGTGCCACGTGTTTCAGCTTTTCAATGGAAACACAGCCACTCCAAGGCCCTCTTTAGATTTTTAGAGGTAGATGTTTATGGAAATACAGTTTTAAACCTTTAAACTGCCTCATTCCAGACAGATCATCATCCTGGAAGGGCTTTAAAAAGGTAAAACATATTTTAAATGATTAAAATAGCCCCCTAGTGGTTGCAAAGATACAGCATGTTTAGTTTGGGGATGCACTGGGGAGGCCTACAAAATATTTCTCATTTTTTATTATATTTAAAAAGAAGCATTTAGAATAAAGAATAGAGCAATGAGATGAGGGCTGGACCAGAGGGAAGCTTTGTTAGAGACAGTGTTGGCTCAGAGGACTTTGTTTCTTAATATTCACCAATTTATGGCTTCAAAAACAATTATTTTTATAACAGAAATGATTTTGTGTCTAAAACATTAGAAACCACAAAATATCCAGTTTCATAGCCTCAGTTAAACCCTGAGATAACAGAAAATCCTCTCACGGAAGGTGTTGCGTAAGAACGGATTGTTTTAATTGGTCAGCGCGGTCACAGCGACGCAGTTATTGCGAGCTTCAGGTTTCGTGTATTTTCCATAAGTCTGGTCATGAAAACACGAGCTCCCGAGACAGTTTAATAAATATCATGCAGGAGAAACGATGAGCCCAGGACTCCTTTCTGCTTCCTCTCATCATGCAATGCAGAAGAAGAATTTATCATTTATAATTATACAAACCAAAGAATGCAGACTTTGCTCATGATAATGGAAAAAGACTTAATGCAATGCTCTTTTATCACGTTTTAGGTTTATGAAATACTGCTTATGAGCTTCTCATTTAGCTTCTCAATTAGCTCCTAGATTAGCTTCACAATGAGTTCAGGGTTTTCCTGCATAGAGAAAATTTGGGCGCGCGCCTAAGCCGTTTTCCCGAACGCCTACGACAAATCCCGAGCGCCTAAGGCAAAAAAATGTCAGCGATGGAAAAAACAAAAACAAAAAAACTGTTCATCACGTGCATGTCAGCGAATATGTTCTCAATAGGGATGCATCGATCTGATCGGCACCGATCCATATCGGCCGATATTCCCATTATCGGTTTTGATCGGCGTTCTCAAAACGGCCGATCAGATGACGTAACATCTGAGAGAAAAACTATCAGACGTTTCAATCGCGGCGCATCGCAACGGAGACGATGCGCCGCGGGCCGCAGAGTGAGAGGTCAGAGGTCAGAGGATCCTCCCACCGGCGGCGTCCCGTCCCCGAGTTGAATCTCTGGGTCGACTCAGCCGACTCACATGTCTGCCCCTAGAGATGCTCACGCTAAGCACATTCCATCAGGAGCTAAGAGGGGTTTGATAGAGTTAGCGGAAGGATTTCCGTGACACAACATCCGGTTTTGCAAAGTTAGCGGAAAGAATCACGTGAAACAACATCCGTTTTTCAAAATAAGATGTCGACAAATCATACACAAGTAAACAATGAACTGATTTTGTATCTTTAAAAATCGTTTCTGAGATTTAGCTTAAATTATGCTAACATCAAAACATGTTTACTGTACCAAGGAAGAGTTTATAAAAATAAAGGTCAGACTTTTGTATGTTAAAAGTTCTGTAAATAGATTTCCCCAAGAGTTCCAGGAAATGAATGATGCAGATGTGTTCCAGACATATCTGAAATCCCCTACAAGAGCAATCAAACAATTTTAATGTATCAATTAGGACATTTTTCAAAGTAAAAGTCCTAAATGTTTAAAGAAATCGGTAATTTCTTTAATGTTTGAGTTGCTTTATATATGTATTTCCTCATAGTCCTCATAGCAATAATGCTACACAATAAATAGAATGCTTCAATCGACACCGTGATCGGCAGGTACTGATTTCATTGATCGGTGATCGGTATTATCAGATCGGCAGATACTGATTTCAGTGATCGGTGATCGGCACCAAAAAACCTGATCGGTGCATCTCTAGTTCTCAATAGTATGTTTCAAGTCGGCTACAGCCGAACCCTCGTTCTGTTTTGATCAATAGTAATCGAGTTGATAAGCGTGTCTTCTTGTCTGATCAATACGCAACTGTGAGGTGCGCGTATAGATAGAGAGACACAGACCGTGGAGTTCCTCATTTAGCTTCTCATTTAGCTTCACAATGAGCTTCTCATTTAGCTTCACAATGAGCTTCTCATTTGGCTTCTTGATTAGCTTCTCATTTGGCTTCTTGATTAGCTTCTCATTTAGCTTCTCCGTGAGCTTCAGTAGACCCTGGACATTCCTACAGAGCTTCTCCATGAACCTGCAACACCTCCTCAGAGTATTATAATAAATATCGTCTGTACGCAGCTCAGAGAAGAACAGGCAAAAGAAAGAAATGTGAGGAAGCAAAGGTAAGAAATAGGACGAAATAAATAAAAGTGAATAAAATAAATAAACGGTAGAGGGCCAGAAACCCAGAAGGTGGAACAGCAGCATGGCGAGGGCGTGGCCCTGAAGGCCTTCATGTGGGTGAAGAGGAGGTTACGTCACACTGACACTTCAGATATCTGAGCACAAAGGCGTCTTTCAAATCGCCTGCAGCGTCGCCTCAGAATTTAATATAACAGGCATGCTGGAACACAAGCAACACCTGGCCACGTGCATGGGTGTTGATAGGAGTGAATACAGGTAACAGCTCCAGTGTTAGTTTTTCAACGGTTGAAATGTTGGCTGTGGACACCCTTTGCAACAAGAGGGTAGTGTGTGTGTGTCGTTGCCAAATACGTCGCATCCCATAATGTTCTTTCTCCTCGAGCGAGGCCGAGGTGTCGATGCCTCGTGAATGTTTCATCAATGAACTGATCCGGGTGCTACGCGTTGGCAACGGGGACCAAAAGGCTCAAATTACCCAGAAGCCCCAAACACGCGCCGTCAACCGACCTGCTGTGTGAGGGGAACTACGGCCGATGCTTCATATTAACAATTAAAAAGTACAGCTTTAATGTTGGCATTGACTGTTGGTGGGCAGCAGGTCCGCCTTCAATCGGGGGTTGGAGGTCGATCTCCGCCTAGTCGATGTGTCCTTGAGCAAGGCACTTGACCCAGAGTTTCTGCTGTAGCTGCTCTTGAAGAGGCTGTGCAGCTCTAGTGAAGCGATGGAGACGAGTCTCAACTACCATTTAAAGCTTTCCCAACACCAGTAGAAGTCATGTGACGCATGTTTAGTAGCACAGAAAGTTGATTCAGACAAATATCTCCTTAAAAACATTAAAATAGGTAAAATGACCTTAAACAATTACACCACATGAATCACTGCACTTCTTACTATTCATTTTCAAATACATTCAAATTAAATAAATGTATTTCTGGTTAGTTTCTTACACACCTAGACTGAAAATACTGTTACTTTAAATAGTATGCATTACTTACTTTAAATAGTATCTATTACTTACTTTAAATAGTACCTATTATTTACTTTATAAATATCTAATACTTACTTTAAATAGTATCTATTACTTACTTTATTAATATCTAATACTTACTTTAAATAGTATGCATTACTTACTTTAAATAGTACCTATTATTTACTTTATTAATATCGAATACTTACTTTAAATAGTATGCATTACTTACTTTAAATAGTACCTATTATTCACTTTATTAATATCTAATACTTACTTTAAATAGTATGTATTACTTAATTTAAATAGCATCTATTACTTACTTTAAATAGTATGCATTACTTACTTTAAATAGTATGTATTACTTACTTTAAATAGCATCTATTACTTACTTTAAATAGCATCTATTACTTACTTTAAATAGTATCTATTACTTACTTTAAATAGTATGCATTACTTACTTTAAATAGTATGCATTACTTACTTTTAATAATATCCATTACTTTAAATAGTATGTAATACTTACTTTTAATAATATCTATTACTTTAAATATTATGTAATACTTACTTTTAATAATATCTATTACTTACTTTTAATGTAAAAGTTATTCTTACCACATATACTGTTGTAGTGTCTTATCCTGTAATGTTTATTAGTTTTATATTTGTTATTGTTTTATGTTTGTTATCGTTTTATGTTTGCTATCGTTTTATATTTGTTGTTTACTGTTTGTTATTGTTTACTGTTTGTTATTGTTTATTATTGTTTAATGTTTGTTATTGTTTAATATTAGTTACTGTTTGTTATTGTTTTATGTTTGTTATTGTTTTGTGATTATTATGGTCTGTTAAGGAACTACAGATGTAAATTAGCTGTAACTATAATCTGGAGCATCAAAGAGTGACGTTGATGTTTTACTGCACATGATCCTTTAAATAAAGATAATCCAGAATGATTTTAGAGCTAAACCTAAGCAGCATCAGAAAGAGAGATAAGAGGAGGAGATGATTAACTTGAAGTCCTCTGAACGAGACGTCAGTCTAACGTTATAAAACACCAACGCAGCCGGCTCACTGGCTGGCGGAGCAGGGAGGCTTCCCATTGGTCGGGAAGAGGGGAAAGAAAAACACATTCCTCGTGACACACGGGACTGCGACCGGCCGCCGCGAGACCGTTTCACCCGCAGTCTGGGGGCTAGGGAGGAGGGGGAGGATCCACGGGCATGAGGGCCATGAGGGCCATGAAGGCCATGAGGGCCATGAAGGCCATGAAGGCCATGAGGGCCATGAGGGCCATGAAGGCCATGAGGGCCATGAGGGCCATGAAGGCCATGAGGGCAATGAGGGCCATGAAGGCCATGAAGGCCATGAGGGCAATGAGGGCCATGAGGGCCATGAAGGCCATGAGGGGCATGAGGGGCATGAAGGCCATGAAGGCCATGAAGGCCATGAAGGCCACGAGGGCCATGAAGGCCAATGAGGGCCATGAAGGCCAATGAGGGGCATGAAGGCCATGAGGGGCATGAAGGCCATGAGGGGCATGAAGGCCATGAGGGGCATGAAGGCCATGAGGGGCATGAAGGCCATGAGGGGCATGAAGGCAATGAGGGGCATGAAGGCCATGAGGGCCATGAGGGGCATGAAGGCCATGAGGGCAATGAGGGGCATGAAGGCCACGAGGGCCATGAGGGCAATGAGGGGCATGAAGGCCACGAGGGCCATGAGGGCAATGAGGGCCATGAAGGCCACGAGGGCCATGAGGGCCACGAGGGCAATGAGGGCCATGAGGGGCATGAAGGCCATGAGGGGCATGAAGGCCATGAAGGGCATGAAGGCCATGAGGGGCATGAAGGCCATGAGGGGCATGAAGGCCATGAGGCCAATGAGGGCCATGAAGGCCATGAGGGCCAATGAGGGCCATGAGGGCCATGAGGGCCATGAAGGCAATGAGGGGCATGAAGGCCATGAAGGCCATGAAGGCAATGAGGGGCATGAAGGCCATGAGGGCAATGAGGGGCATGAAGGCAATGAGGGGCATGAGGGCCATGAGGGCCACGAAGGCCATGAGGGCCATGAAGGCAATGAGGGCCATGAAGGCAATGAGGGCCATGAAGGCAATGAAGGCCATGAGGGCCACGAAGGCCAATGAGGGCCACGAAGGCCATGAGGGCCATGAAGGCCATGAGGGCAATGAGGGCCATGAGGGCAATGAAGGCCATGAAGGCAATGAAGGCCATGAGGGCAATGAGGGCCATGAGGGCCATGAGGGCAATGAGGGCAATGAGGCCTGAGCCGGGGCTAATCAGCGGGCAGCGGTTAACCTGCAAGTGAAGCTCTGCTTCAACACCTGGACGCCACCAGCTTTACGTCTTAAGGAAAAAACAGGAGTTCAAGCCTTTCTGTTCACAACTCGTAAAACAGGACAGGTAGCATAACGATAACTAGAGGAAAGACGCCCTGAAAGAACCAAATGCGTAAAATACGGACAACATAACGACAACTCAAGAACTCGTTGGCCTGGATACCTCTACTCACCAAATGTGTTCTAGCACAGGTGAATTATGTTCAGGTGAATTATGTCCGTGACCCAGGTGAAATGTGTTCAGGTGGAATGTGTTCAGGTGGAATGTGTTCAGGTGGAATGTGTTCAGGTGAAATGTGTTCAGGTGAAATGTGTTCAGGTGGAATGTGTTCAGGTGGAATGTGTTCAGGTGGAATGTGTTCAGGTGAAATGTGTTCAGGTGGAATGTGTTCAGGTGGAATGTGTTCAGGTGGAATGTGTTCAGGTGGAATGTGTTCAGGTGGAATGTGTTCAGGTGGAATGTGTTCTAGCCCAGGTGTGCTGACAATATGCATTTTCCTCCCCATAAAACCGGATAACCAATCAAATCAGAGATACTGTCTCCAAGAGCAGCAGCAGGTGGACATGAAGGATCCTCAGAGTGTTCTCCACGACGAGAGGGAAGGAGTCATGCATCCGTCCTCAGGCAGTTAGGTTCCTCACTTTAGATATGACAACATAGAAATGAACAAACTAGAAAGTGTTGTCCACACTCTTTGCCCCAGCTGATGCTGGCACTTGAGAAATATGGGCAATTATCAGGATATAAGGTTAATGTGGGTAAAACCCAAGTGCTTTCGTATAACTATAAACCAACATCAGAAATGGAAAGCAAATACCCATGGTCATGGCAAGCAAAATCCCTTAAGTACCTAGGCATAAATATTCCAAAAGATCTGTCAAAACTATCAGGATATAACTACTCACCTATAAACAAAAAAAATCAAAGAAGATATCACAAGATGGAACCTCGTACCTTTCTTTAGTTTCAGCTCAAGAATACAATCTATTAAAATGAACATATTAGCCAGATTGTTATATCTATTTCAAACCCTACCAATAGAAGTTTCTCAGGGCCAGCTTTATGAATGGGACAAAATGTTGTCGAGATACGTGTGGCAAGGCAAGAGACCAAGGGTTCGCCTTAAAACACTGCAGTTAGTAAAGGAGAAGGGGGGGTGGGGTCTGCCATCCCTCAAGGAATTCGACTATGCCGCCCAGACAAGAGCTATAATATGCTGGTGCAATCCTTCATATGATGCACAGTGGAAAGACATTGAAGAAAAAATATTTCCCATTCCAATACAAGCAATCATAGCTGACTCTAAAATGCAACACTACATAAACAGTTCTGATAATCCATGGGTCAAATTGATCCTTAAAGTGTGGAAGAATATCATTAGAGAATACAAACTTGAAGGAGATCTACTGTGCCTTAAATGGTGTGGATATGACTCAGACTTCACACCAAATAAAATGGACACCAGATTCAAAAAATGGAGAGCTAATGGAATAACAGCTTTATGCAATATTATGAAGGGAAACAAACTGCTTAGTTTTGAAATGATTAAAGAAAATTATCTTTTAGAGAAACAGGACTTCTTTAGATACCTAGTTGCGGCATTTTGTCAATGAAAATGTTAAAAAGGTAACGGAGGTAAACTCCAGTCTCATAGAACTGTTTAAAAGAGCATACAAGTCAAATTGCAATAAAGGGGCAATATCAGCCATATATAAATGCTTTCTAGAGCTTAAAACTCATTCAACAGCATACATCAAAGCAAAATGGGAAAAGGAATCTGGGATAGATATTTCTGAGGAAGAATGGACATTAATATGGGGGTATCAATGGAAATGTACCAGTTCAATGAGCTGGCGAGAGTTTAACTGGAAAAATTGTATAAGATACTTCATTACACCATCTCAGACATCTCATTATAGCGATAACATTCCTGTTTGCTGGAGAAAGTGTGGACACCAAAGCGCAAACCACTACCACATCTTCTGGGACTGTCCCATCATTAAAAACTTTTGGAAGGCGGTACACAATGCTTCACAGGACATCTTTCACGAGGACATCCCTTTGGACTTTAAGATTCTGTACCTTGGAAATATACCTCAAAGCTGGCCGAAAGGGGACAGACTCTTGATAAATGCAATGCTGGTGGCCAGTAAAAAGTCTCTTACCAGAAAATGGTTATTACCAGAGTGTCCAACAATCACATCATGGAGAGACATTGTGACAGATCTACAGAATGGAGCAGATCACAGCCCAGGTTAACCAAAGAACGGAAACATTTCTGAAGCACTGGCAAAAGTGGTGCAACTATGTCACCGATAAATGGCCTGACTATTTCTTTACTCTATAGAAAATGATTTCTCCCTGCTTTATTTATTTATTGTTTTGTTACTATGGTATTGTTTTTGTTTCTTTATTTGCATATGTGTTTATTTTTTGTTTTTTTACTTCTCTTTATACAAAGAATCTGAAAAATTTAAACATGTGTATGTGAGATTCTGAACACTAATAAAATATAAATTTTAAAAAAAAGAAAGTGTTGTCCTAATATTTCGATTTTTACTACAGAATTCAGACGCTAACTTGTGGCGACCGCTTTGAGAATCAAGTTAAAGTAAGTTGAACTCTGGGCGAGTGTGAGCGTGTGCTGTCAGTCAACAACAGAGTCTCCTCTGCAGGAGACGTCTCAGTTCAGAACCACCAACACTTTGAACCCATTAAATCCACCTTCACTCTGAAGCTCACAAAGCTGGTTATAGAATTCATTTCGGGGCGTTGCATCTTGCCTTCACAATAAAAGCCCACAGCTCAGCCACCGGCTCAGAGCGCCGCGCCGCTCCACGCCTTCACGCAGAGTCCAGACCCCCGGACAGCGAGCCGCAGACGCTCCCGTAGAGCTCCGGGTCCGACCGGCCGGCCCTGAAGGGCGTGAGGTTTGTTCCTGGAGGTCGTTGCTTTGGGGCGTGAGGCTGTGTGCAGCGTGTAAACACTGGCGGCGTGGAGCCCAGGGCAGCTCACACCTCCTCTCAGCCCGATGGCCAAATATAGAGCACTGCATGCTGGGAGGACGCTCCCACTTCCACCCTCTGGTTCACACGTGTGATCCCAACCCGAGGCCCTCGCTCCCTGAACCACAGGCAGGTGTGTTCAGGTAAACCGGGCGAGGACATGGACAGTTTCTAGGGGGCACATTTCCCCCACCGACTTAAGTCCAGGGGCATTTAGAAGGAAATTGGGGGAACTTGTGAAATAACATTTAACCGTTGTTCAAAAATAATAAATATACTTCTTTAGGCTCACAGGATACGAGCACAGGTCATCAAAACGACAAAAATAAGACTCTTACAGAAAGTCTCATCTACAGATTCAAAGTGTTTTCTTAGATTTTAACAAAAAACAAGTCTTATTTATCTGTGGTTATTCATTATTACAATTTTGTAAACTAACTTATTTCTTTGTTTTTTTAATAATAAAAAATGCTATGTATTGATTTGTTGTGTACCTACCTGGTACAGGAAGTACAGATAGGACACAAAAAGAAAACAATATTCAATCATCTAACTTCCGGGGGCATCTGTTGCCTCTTCGTGATATCAGGGGCAACATCATATTTCTTAGGGGCAGCTTTGCCCTTTGACCTCGTGTGTTTCCGACGCTGCGGTAAACATTAACGACGAGGCTAACTACAGTAAAGTATTCTCCATTTGGCGGATTACAGATGTTGTATCTACGCCATGAATAACATTCATGAGTGTATATCATGACACATATACACTGCTCCCCCAGGCATGGAGACTTAACCACTGAGTGAACACAAGCAGCCAGGGAGCTGCACATCCACACGGCGTGCATTCAGAATGCATCGAGCCTCCCTGAACCCAGAGAGTGATTGTGATCACGGTTCTGGGATTATCTTATCACGCAGGAATGTCCTTCTGCAAACACGGCGTCCACATTACTATAAAGAGGATGGCAGAGCTCCCGCTCCGTCCTGCTCGTCGACGCACGCCCAACAGAAAGCGCCTAAAAGGTCCTCAGAGCCCCGAGGGCCTCCTCCAAGGCGAGATGCCTCAGAGCGCCCGGCGAGGTCAGAAGGTCACGGACGTCGCTATCAGCCAACGGTGCTTTTAATGTGTGACTTTCAAGATATCAGAACAAATCCTGTTTATGGATCTGCATGGGTTAATAATATATATTAAACCAGCAAGTTGTGACACAGCGCCCTAAAGCTGAGATCTTAAATCCAGTGATGGCTTCATTAATGACATGTCACCGTCTAATAAATAACAATAAATATCAAAAGAGCCCTCAACAAATACCTGGAATTACAACTCTGTAGTGACTAGGGATGCACCGATCTGATCGGCGTCGATCCATATCGGCCGATATTCCCATTATCGGTTTTGATCGGCGTTCTCAAAACGGCCGATCAGATGACGTAACATCTGAGAGAAAAACTATCAGAGACGTTTCAATCGCGGCGCATCGCAACGGAGACGATGCGCCCGGCGAGGGCCGCAGAGGTCAGAGGGGATCCTCCCCACCGAGCGGCGTCCCCGTCCCCCGAGTTGAATCTCTGGGTCGACTCAGCCGACTCACATGTCTGCCCCTAGAGATGCTCACGCTAAACACATTCCATCGGGAGCGAGAGGGTTCTGATAAAGTTAGCGGAAGGATTTAAGTGACAACATCCGGTTTTGCAAAGTTAGCGGAAAGAACCACGTGAAACAACATCCGTTTTTCAAAATAAGATGTCGACAAATCATACACTAACATATCAAAGTAAACAATGAACTGATTTTGTATCTTTATAGATCGTTTCTGAGATTTAGCTTAAATTATGCTAACATTAAAACTTATTTACTGTACCAAGGAAGAGTTTATAAAAAATAAAGGTCAGACTTTTGTACGTTAAACAAAGTCCTGTAAATAGATTTCCCCAAGAGTTCCAGGATGAATGATGCAGATGTGTTCCAGACATATCTGAAATCCCCTACAATAGCAATCAAACAATTTTAATGTATCAATTAGGACATTTTTCAAAGTAAAAGTCCTAAATGTTTAAAGAAATCGGTAATTTCTTTAATGTTTGAGGTGCTTTATATATGTATTTCCTCATAGCAATAATGCTACACAATAAATAGAATGCTTCAATCGACACCGTGATCGGTGATCGGTATTATCGGTGATCGGCAGATACTGATTTCAGTGATCGGTGATCGGCACCAAAAACCTGATCGGTGCTTCTCTAGTAATGACATAGAATAGAATAGAATATACACTTTTATTTATCCCCAAGGGGAAATTAGTTCTCTGCATTTAACCCATCCTTGGTTATTATGAGCAGGTGAAGCGCCGAAGCAACTGGGGTTCAGTGCCTGCTCAAGGACACTTCGACTTGTAACTAATGGGGAGAGCGGGGATCGAACCCACAACCCTGCGGTTGCAGGACGGCCCTCTTACCCCACTGAGCTAAAGCCGCCCTGTCACGTTTCAGAGGAGAGCCACCTGACACCCACAAATACTAAATATAGGTGCACAATTAACACGTTTATAGGAGAACTAGTCACCGCTTAAATGCAGCATTACCTAATTAATTCAAGTTGACCACGACCACTGCTCCTCATTGTGTAAAACACTATGTCAGTCACTGCAGATACAACTCAGCCCATTCATGTCTAATGATTCAAAACAATCAGAGAAATCCCTCTGACCTGTGTGTGTGTGTGTGTGTGTATGTATGTATGTGTGTGTGTGTGTGTATTCTGTCCATACTAGCGTGCGTACTAATGCGTTCTGAGACGAGTGCTGTGGGCTGATACAGAACACACAAGCTGAGGCCGTGTCCACGCTGGAGGACTCAGTATTTGGGGCTTTGGGCCTCAAACTGTCCTTGAGGCGCTCGAGGGCTCCAGCCTGACAGGCCGAGCCCTCTGTGCACACTTTCCATAAGTCACATGTCTGCAGACTCATCAGGAAGGAGACCCAGACCAACACAGAGGTAAAGGAGGTGGAGGGCGTGAATGTGTATTGAGTGAACACCGGGCCGTCAACATTAAGGACGCTTCAGCCACGTCTCCACGGCCTGAGGGACGGACACACTGACCTCTCAACCCACCAGCGCTCACTTCCTGTTGCTGCATGTCTGTGGGCTGAAGGAGGCAGCGGAGAACCGGTCGGATGGCTCAATCCATGCACCGCCACTCACGCATGGGAAGAACCCGGTCACCTCGTACTGCTTCCTCCCAGTCTCAAAGGAACTATACTCCAGCATGCAGCCAACAGTAGGGTGCATGGGGCCAACAGTAGGGTGCATGGGGCCAACAGTAGGGTGCATGGGGCCAACAGTAGGGTGCATGGGGCCAACAGTAGGGTGCATGAGGCCTGCAGTAGGGTGCATGGGGCTAACAGTAGGGTGCATGAGGCCAACAGTAGGGTGCATGAGGCCAACAGTAGGGTGCATGAGGCCAACAGTAGGGTGCATGAGGCCAACAGTAGGGTGCATGGGGCCAACAGTAGGGTGCATGGGGCCAACAGTAGGGTGCATGAGGCCAACAGTAGGGTGCATGAGGCCAACAGTAGGGTGCATGAGGCCAACAGTAGGGTGCATGGGGCCAACAGTAGGGTGCATGGGGCCAACAGTAGGGTGCATGGGGCCAACAGTAGGGTGCATGAGGCCAACAGTAGGGTGCATGGGGCCAACAGTAGGGTGCATGAGGCCAACAGTAGGGTGCATGGGGCCAACAGTAGGGTGCATGAGGCCTGCAGTAGGGTGCATGAGGCCTGCAGTAGGGTGCATGAGGCCAACAGTAGGGTGCATGGGGCCAACAGTAGGGTGCATGGGGCCAACAGTAGGGTGCATGAGGCCAACAGTAGGGTGCATGGGGCCAACAGTAGGGTGCATGGGGCCAACAGTAGGGTGCATGAGGCCTGCAGTAGGGTGCATGGGGCCAACAGTAGGGTGCATGGGGCCAACAGTAGGGTGCATGGGGCCAACAGTAGGGTGCATGAGGCCTGCAGTAGGGTGCATGGGGCCACCTCGTGTTGAACACCATCGTGTTAGCCCGTGTCTTTACCCAGAAGCCTCAGCTGCTGCAGCTGGTGGTTATGTAGATGAGTTCACCGCATTACGAAACAACCAGTTGACCCTCCTGGTGTTTTAGGTTCACAGGACTTGATGCATTCCTATAAATCCACTATTGACTTAAATCTGCAGCTTCACCTCGATGTGTGATACAGCTCACCGTATCGCAATGCGCGTGCACGTTGGGGGATTGACTCACTTTCACATTTGTTTTGCGTAAGTCATCCAACTATTGGGGTGGGGAACACATGACATGTGGGTGGGGTGGGGAACACACGACATGTGGGTGGGGTGGGGAACACACGACATGTGGGTGGGGAACACACGACATGTGGGTGGGGTGGGGAACACACGACATGTGGGTGGGGTGGGGAACACACGACATGTGGGTGGGGTGGGGAACACACGACATGTGGGTGGGGAACACACGACATGTGGGTGGGGTGGGGAACACACGACATGTGGGTGGGGTGGGGAACACATGACATGTGGGTGGGGTGGGCTGACCCCCGGCATGTCCCCTGTGCTCGGTGGACACAGCGGTTCACCAGCTGGTTCACAGGCTCCAAGTTCAAGTTAAAACTCTTACCCGACGATCCCCTCCGAGTAGTCCCGGCTCTTCCACGGCGTGCCCGCGTACCCGGCGTCCCCTCGCGCGACGCCGCTGCTCAAGAGGCTGGAGTTGAACCCGAAGGTGCTCGCTTTGTTGTCCCTTTTCCTCTTGTTGGGCTGTCCGTCCGTCAGCCACCTGGAGAGCACCGCGCCCCCGCCGCCCTGCTGCTGCTGCCGCCCCGCTCCCGCGGCCCGGTGGTTCTGGTTGCTGTTGCTCTCCAGCGGGATGAAGTCCCGCTGCGCCCCGATGGACCTGTTGTCCGCCATCGCGGACGTCATGGCCGCCAGGGTCCCGAAGTCGCTGTCGCCGCTGTGCGAGGAGTCCCGCGCCGCGCTCCTGCCGGAGAGGAGGGCTCCCGCCGCGCCGGGGACGGTCGCCTGGAGGCTCGCGGCGCTCTGGGTGCTGTAGCCGTTGTTGACGTGCAGGTAGCCGAGCCCTTGGGTCGTCTCCCAGATCTGCATCCACAGGTTGTTGGCGGGTCCGCGCTGTTCTGGTTGGAACCAGGCGATTCTTGGATCCATCAAACGTCGCTGTAGGCCCGCTGCCTCCCCCCCTCCCCCGCCCCCGCTAGCGTGAAGCTAGCCGGGTCGCTCGCTAACGTGAGCTAACGGTAGCTAGCGCTAGCCTGCTAGCCTCGTCCTCGCCGCCGCTAGCCTCGTTCTGTCGCCGCCCGTTGCTTCTAGAACGTGGGGTAAAAACAAACCGTCCTCGGTGACGCCGACACGCGGTTGTCAAGCGAAAGAATCCACAGAAAATAAAACGAGACTTTGAGCCAAAGTGTTAAAAAAGATGGTAGCTCGAGTTGGGGTCGGAGACCGGAGGAACGTGCAGCTGCTGCCCGTCGCCGCGCTGCTCTGACCCTTCCCCGGTCCTGGGTCCGTCAACGGCGAAGTGTACGGTGCGACCGCGCATGCGCGGAGCGAGTGAGCCGAAAAGGGGGCGGGGAAACAGAAGTTACGCAACAGACAACCGCCTCTTACATAACATGTGATGTATTATTCCCTCGTCAAAGGGAGGTTGACAGGTGGTGAAAGTACTACAACGGAACGTGGTACATGTTCATAGTATTTTTTAAATAATACTACTATATTTTGACTACATGATTAAAGTTAAATACCACTGTGTTCAACATATCCTGATTGTGCAAACCTTTTATAAATATATTCACTGTGTATTTAGTTTATAAATATATATATATACATATATATAAATTCACTGTATATTTAGTTTATATATGTATATAAACTGTAAATATACAGTGTATATATATACTGTAAATATATATATACATATATATATATTCACTGTGTATTTAGTTTAGTCCCAAATAAATCCAAAAAAGGTTTGCACAATCATTCTAGTGAACTTGTTTCCTGCAGCGTTTTAAATTACTATAATATATATCGTATATATATATATATACGATATATATTATAGTTTTAGTGTTATAGTATTTTAAAACACTGCAGTAAACAAATGGAATTACACAATTATACCAGGGCAA